>NC_092588.1:111372500-111410000 GCF_047663525.1 Anas platyrhynchos
AGGAGAGATATATCAGATGGGAAATAGTAAGCAAAAAGCATGCAGAAGTCAACTGTAGTGTACTTATTAAAGATTTGGTTACTGCTGTATTGAAAAAGGACCAGTCAGTGAGCCTAAGGAATTTGGCTAAACAGTTAGTGCAGAAACAGCAGCAAAGTATCATCATGCAACTTTGGAAGGGATGATGAAAATGCACAAGGATATTCAGTGGTAAGGAAAAAAAAATAAAAAAAATAGATGAACGATGAATCATGGAGAAAAAAGGAGATAGAATCGTTTATGTTGCATTGAATTCATACTGAAGAGGAACACAGAAGAAGATTTGTATAATACAAAGGATGAGTCTTCATATGGTGACAAGTGACTGAAGCATCTTTGCATATCCACAGTATATGGACATTTATCATGGGGTTGTCAAATAATTTTTTCCAGTATTTCAGCAAAGCAAAACATAAGTCAGTGTCACACGTGGGGGAAGCTGTCATTCAGCAGCCTTGTAGATCAAAGCAAACTGGTTTGCAAAGAACTGGAGGCTGAATACAAAAGAAATTCCTACAAACAGAAGACATTTGCAGTTGAAGAAAATGTCTGAAATGCAGCTATCTCTGGCCAAAAAAGAAGTGTGTTTGTTTCAGAAAAGATTCTGTGCAGAGGGTGAAGGAAAAGGCAGGGGTCAAAATTTTTGTGGCAGAAGGAAGGGAAGAAGAGATATGGGGCCATTGGGATAGGTGTTATCCATTGAAAGTGAAAGTAATTTACAAAATAATTAGGCAAATGTATGAAAAGAATTAAAAACAAACAAATAAAATATGAGAAACTCCAGCCGAGCAAAGTGCCTAGAGAAAAAGAAAAAAAAAATGAACCACGCTGTTCATCTAAAGCTAGCTACAAAGTGGAAGATGCCTCAGTGTTTGAGATTAGCCTCTGTGAATGCTTCACGGAAGAATGAAAGAAAGAAGTAAGTGAGGGAGGCCAAGCTGGTCAGGCACATTAGAGTTTTAAACATGCTAAGTTATAATGAAAGGAGATAAGTAACATATGGTGAAAGTGTTCAGATAAAGAACCTGACAGAGGAAATAATTCTTTTTAGATGAGGAAAACTATGCTGAATACTTAGCTATATATACAGACGACAGTGTGATTCTTGAACAGGGGGAGATTCTGAGTACTCAAAATAGAGTAGTGACATATGCATAGGTGATAGCTGTACCTGAAACAGGAGACAGAGATTAGTAAGTAAAGTGCAGGTTAAGTTTAAAAAAAAGTTTAAAACTGTTCTTGAATGCAGTAAAGACCAAGACAAGAGAGAACTTGATTAGAGAATATTTGTGGGGGATGGTGGCACTGGAAGGATTCTGTGTATTGGACTGAAAGAAAAAAGATTCTGGGCCAAAGAGGGAGATGAGGGTGAGGAAGGGCTGAGACATTTCCTGTTTCTCAGAAATTATAAGAAATTATTGTAAGTATACAACTGTTATCAGTAGACAAATGATTAGCTTGTGAATAGAATAGATAAAATACTCAGAAAAAAATGTAATGAAAAGTGATAAAAAAATCATGAAATATGACAATAGTGGGAAGTGTTGAACTGACAAACGAAGAACTTCTGCAAAAATTTCTGACTTTAATGGTGCAAATATGCAGAAGACCCCAGGCTTCTACATCAGATTTCTTTATTTCCTTTTCTCTATATGTGCAATACCATTTTAATATTAGAAGAAAAAAAAAAATCAAAATTAAAAAGACATTATGTTCCTTCTTTTCACGCCCAAACATGCATGATAATGGCATCTATAGATTTAAATAACAGAGGAAAAATAAAAATGTATATATAGGATACATATCCTATATATACATCCTATCCCAGTCCAGGACTGCATTCAGATGAGAGCTTTTGTTATATTTCTCATCAGAACCACAGAAATCAACTTGACACAAGTCAGAATATTCGGGAATCATCTGAGAAAGTCATATGTAAAGGCAGCACCAGTTAGGAGTGGTGAATTGCTTGAAATCATTTGTAATAGTTGTGAGCAGTCTGATCGTTTCCTCAGTCTTTTGAAGCCCTGTGATTTGTGCCGTAAAGCTAATACTGGCAATAAAGAACCCATGCCTATCTGTTAATCAGGTTGAAGATGGCAGCTGTTTCACATCAAGAGGATTTTAAGACAGAAGCAGAATAAAATATAAGACCGCCAGAGAAATACATTGTATTCTATAGTCAGAGGCTAAAATTAACTATGATGACTTAAATAATTTCAAAGGAAACTGTTGTGTACACCAAACAGATAATGGGGAATATTTTGTTTTAGTGATGAAGCATTGATACAGTCAGCTTCAGGAGTTACTGAATACCTTGAACTGCTTTCTAATTCCTTTACTTTTCAAAGTTTCTAACATGTTGGAGAAATTTACGGTCTGTTCCTTTGTTGTGATAGCTTTTAAAATGGCATTAATTACTATAGATTATTTTTTTCTTAGCTATGCAAGGATAAAGCTTATTAGATATTTCCTTCCTATCATTCAGAGAAGTGTGTTTTGTTTTGTTTTGTTTTTAATTATAGCAGAAGATTTCTATTATTTATTCCAAATGTTCATTTTATGTCACGTACTGACCTGATACTGTACCAGATAAAAGAGAGACAGTAGGAGAAAAGACACTTCTATCTTTTAGCTTAAGTGAAAAAGAAGTCTGACAGAACTCTGAAGTAAAATGCAGGATTTCACTGGGGGAAATCCTTGTCTCTTTTTACTCAGTGAGATTTTTTCATTTGACTTTATCAGAACTTTATACTTGCCGCACTGTGCATGAGGAAGACCTGTGTTTTGCTTCAGATTTGAGTAACTCCAACAAAGCTTTCTTATGTTGGTTTCATCAAATTAGTAAGACACCTTTAGACATGGTATTTTGTCTTCTGTGCTCAACATTCAAAGACTGGCATTTTATTAATATATTAGTTAATATTATTTGACTTTAGGAAATAAATAAATAAATAAAGCTTTTAACTGGGTTTAACTGGTAAATAATTAATGTAGCCAACACACCTTTTCCTTCCCCTCCCAAAACTACCTCTCTGATTTTTCTGTATGTAGGGAATTTTATTTTATAAATGATAAATTATAGAACCATATCATAACAATGTCTTTTGCGTCTCCACCTGAATCTTCTGGTCAATGTCTTTTGAGACTCACCTTGTTTTTTAAAAGGCCCCAGACGATGTCTTTTTAAATAAACAACCCCACAATATTTTATCTTTTTGCTTCCACAAATTCCACACAGACAAAGACTAAGGCAGGGTAAGATTATAACATTATTGACAGCTTTTCTGAATGTAAAAATATTAGCAATTCTCAGCCTTGCAGTATCAGATACAGCAAGCTTTGACTGGAACTTTATATAGATACCAGTGGGAAGGACAGGACCTTACCCCTCAATGTGACCCACAGCATTCTTTTAGTCATGAATGTCTCAAGATACAAACTTTAAATTCATGTTGGTTTTAGATTTTTTTAAAGAGGGCTTTTATGAATCTGAGTTTTGTAGAGCTGGATAAAGGCACCTAGTTTTGCAGATGCAGGGAATTGAATAAATAGTCCCAATAAAGATAAAAACCACTTGTTAAGAACTTCCTGAAATGTTTCCTTGTTACCATGCTTGACACATATTTGCATTTGCTTAGTCATATAAGCAAAAATTATGGTGATAAATATTTACACTGCTCTGTATTGTTGTACATTTACCATGTATTTAACAAAATTGCCAAAAAAAAAAAAAAAAAAATTACCAAGAGCATCATATATTCCTTCTCTGCACAGGAAAAAAGAAACAACAAAAACCAACCAAACAAACAAACAAAAAACCTAAAGATCAATATATTTTATGAACATTCTAGGTTGTATCTTACAGGTTGCTGAACAGAATAATAGATTATATTTATTGTTGAAACACACTTTGGTTAAACACGGGACATGGTGGTAATATGTAACTTTTTGATAGTATCACAATCGTATTGTATATTTTATTGTGGTTATTTATTTATTTGAATGAAATATGCTTCATTATGTTTTGTATCGTCTTGTTCACCTTAGCAAAGCTAGCTACAACTGTTACTGTAGTTGAATACATGGGCAATTATTTTCAAACAGCTGGAAACTTTTTAAGGTTAGCTTTTCTTCTCTGTGAGGTATTAGTAGGTAGCTCTTCTTTAATGATGGATTGTATGACCCTGCCTTGAGACTACCTACAATTTCAATCTCCTTTTGCTTATACTTAACAGTGAAAAGGTCTGTAACTTGAACCACACAACTATCAGGTTCTACACAGGAATCTCACTATTTGGCAAATTATTTGCCTTTGTTGCATTCATTTTTGTTTATAAAATACTAATTACCTCTTTTATTGTTTGAAGAGATTAAAAGTTAATAGGAGAAACTAAATAAACAGAATGCCATTCTGCACAAACTATATAAGCTGGTAATTAATTTCTGGCCTCCTCTGAGCTAATTAACTCATATAAAGAAATGAAGTTAATGAACCATAATTCTAGTCATACAAGTGTAGATACAAGCAGTTTGACTTAATGAATTAATAAGATATTTTCTTTCTTAGAGGTTTTAAATTGTGTTCCTAGTCTGTAGGCCTTCTTAATGTTTCTTTCTGCCTAAAATATTTAATAAATGGTGAACCTGGAGATGGGAGTTAAATTTTACTGTCATGTGGGATACCAAAATTTTAGAGAAAATAGAGAATCCTAGCTTGGTTGGATGATGAATCTTTGAAATATAACAGAGATGTTTTATGGCTAGTGGAGGTGATACAGTAAATGTCTTAGTCTGAAAAGTGATAGCAGTTAAAAATAAGCAAACAAACTAACAAGCAAAAGCAACTATGCTTAACTATGCTTTATCTGGGCTAATAAATAAATAAATAAATAAGACGTAATTAATATTTATATTGATATCCCTTTAGCCGAATGGAATGATCTATTGTGAGTTTAGACCACTGACAACCTCATTTCTATCAGTAATTCATCTAGAATTTGCACTGCTGTTTGATCACAGTGTAATCAAAACTTGATTCAGAAGTATAATTCTTAGTTAATCCTGAGAAAAAAAGATTGTTTATCTCAAGGTCCCTGCTTTCTTCTTGAAATAAGTCTTATTTTGCCTATTTTGCCATAGCCCAAAAGCAATGTTAGTTTTTTATTGGAATACATTGATACAAAATCCAATGAGCCTTGCGCTAAAGAAAATAATTTCTCCAATGGAGGAGTCCTTGGAAAACACTGCTTCTGTGGCTCTGATTTGCAAGCCATGCTGTATATAAACTTTTTCTGTGCTGTCATTAATATTCACACAAACAGGGTTGGTTGTTACGTATTTATGAGATATAGGATAAACAGACTGCCATGGAGTATGCTTTTCTGACTGATGGTTTCTTACTAGTTTTTCTTAACTTAAAATACCAAGCAAAAAGTCTGCATAATACTCAATATCACACTGCCCTGTATACATATATTCCTTGCTTTTGTTTCCTTCTAGATTAAAATTTCTCTTATCCTATTATTTTAAACATGTCATTTACCTAAGTCTCAGCAGTCTCTGTTTCAAACCTCTGACCTTGAGTTGCAACCAGGTTATCAATTTTGTTTTCCTTGGGCATAAGAGCACAGCTGACGCAGGTTTAGAAATTTATTTCATCTTGATTTAGTAACTTTCATTTACCCATCTCCATTATTTACTTAGATGCTAAGAGTACATCCTTTCTGGGTTATTTGTTTCTAATTGATGAGGTGGACATACATAAACATGCCACAGTCACTGAAAGTAGACGACGGTGTCTAGGTGGTGGTACACAAAATGACTTTTTATTTTTTTATTATTTTTTTATTATTTTTTGTATTAAAAAAATCACTTCTGTAACCATGACAGCATTTGTTATTAAAAATGTTATTAACAGATAAAAATGACAATTGATTTGATTGAATGGTTACAGCATGTAATCAAATCATTTTTTTAATTATTATTTTTTAAAGCTTTTCCTAAACAGTTGATCAGTATATATAAACCATGTAGGAAAATGAGGAATGATAATGCATGATTCAGCTAAAGAAGACACTGGAGCACCATTCGTTCCTTTGGTGTCTCCCTTTTTCTCTTCCTTCCTTCCTTCCTTCCTTCCTTCCTTCCTTCCTTCCTTCCTTCCTTCCTTCCTTCCTTTCTCTTTCTCTTTCTCTTTCTCTTTCTCTTTCTCTTTCTCTTTCTCTTTCTCTTTCTCTTTCTCTTTCTCTTTCTCTTTCTCTTTCTCTTTCTCTTTCTCTTTCTCTTTCTCTTTCTCTTTCTCTTTCTCTTTCTCTTTCTCTTTCTCTTTCTCTTTCTCTTTCTCTTTCTCTTTCTCTTTCTTTCCCTCCCTCCCTCCCTCCCTCCCTTCCTTCCTTCCTTCCTTCCTTCCTTCCTTCCTTCCTTCCTTCCTTCCTTCCTTCCTTCCTTCCTTCCTTCCTTCCTTCCTTCCTTCCTTCCTTCCTTCCTTCCTTCCTTCCTTCCTTCGAGTTATATCATAATGGTTGCAATGTGTTAGTGGACATGGTTACACTCTGAGATTATAAGAACTGATTTATAAAAACTTTTATATCTATTCTAGCTAATAATGTCTTCCTTTAGAAAAGGATGTTTTAAATGTATGTTAATGAACACTATGAAAAATCATCTTGTTAATGCATAAAAGTAAATCCTAGACTACTTGAGAGAAACTGTTTAAACAAAGCAAAATTAAGCTTCATGTTCCTGTCCACACTATGTATTAACATATGGGTGTTCCATAACAAAATATTTTTTTTCCTGGTTTGTTTATAGACTTGTTAAAGATTAAACTCTTTGTTTATGGCTGTGCAAGTTAATAATCTTGAATTAACTTTTTTTGTGTTTTTATTTTTCCTGTGCACAATCAGATAATCTATTAGCAAGGGTATCTAATTACATTTATTTTTATGTAATTTTAATTATCTAATAACTTTCAATGTTCTTAGCTCATCCTTGGGTGGTAAAAGGAATTATTTCATCTTTGATGTTCTGTGCTATGCTTCCTGTAGAGTAGAACATAGAGCATGGAATTGTTTAGGTTGGAAGGAACCTAAAAGATCAGCTAATCCCAAGCCACATGCCATTCACAAGGACACCTTCCAATAAACCAGGTTGCTCAAAGCTCCATCCAACCTGGACTTAAAAGTCTATAGTCTCTATTACTGCTAGATAGATGAAATGCAAGTATTTGGATACTTTGTTTTTGTTAAAAAATGTAGTAAAATACCACTAACAAAAGGCATTCTTAAAAGGTGATACTTGGTGACTCAGTTTACAGAAGAGTGTCCTATTACCATGTGGTGCTGCTCTAGCCATGCTCCAATTTAATAGTCTGTTTCATATATCTGTCTGTACACTTGATCTACACTTATGCACTTGAGCATTCGATTCCAAATCGTACCACAATGAGCCCACTTGGAATAGGTGCTATGCAACACATCTAGGATCTCTTTGAATTAGATATTTTTAAGTAGAAAGTTTTCCATAACATGAAGAATATTTATAAAACTTGTGATCACCACTTTCCTTTATTAACAGCTGGCCATTAGTGAGGATGGGGAGACCGTATGCTTTATGGCCATGATGAAGATCAAGTTGACAAAAGCAGATACTTAAGCAGATACCTAGGCTTTTTCCACTACAGTTCATGTAACACTAGATATGTATGTGTTAGCATTCTAAAAATGAAACAACGGTTATGACCATTATTAGGAGGCCATAGTTTTAGCAAAACAAGCTGCTAAACATATTAATGCTGAGATATAAATCACAGAGTCCTTCCACATTTTCATTATCTTCCTCTGAGGATTTACTGTGATATAAATGAGATTCTATAGGAAAGCCACCCATATACAGCAATTTATAATATGATGTCAAATATATAAGGATTAACACTGAAATCATTATATATTTTATCACAGTTGTAATCAATTATAGTTATGTAACTTATTTTTTCTAAAGCCATTTTTAATACACTGTGGTTTCTGTATTAATACTTCTGTGGTTGTTGAAAGGAATAGCAAACAGTTTCTTAAATTAGAGAAAGAAAAACATTGAATTCTTAAGCAGATAAAAAAGGCTTAAATACATCATGATTAAACCATATGTCTTCTACGATCATCTCTTAAGTACTATAAGTCTTTACAGATGTACTGACCTCTTGGATTCCACAGCACAAATGAATCCCATTGCAACTGTGATATATTAATATTTGTCAAAGTCCTCCAAATTGAAAAGATTTTCTTTTCCTAGTACATGGGATTGCTTAGTTGAAAATTAAAGTTCTTGTACAAATAGAGCTGACATTTTGTTACCTTCTATTCTGGGGAAGTTTGTCCCTCCTTCTGTCAGACAACATTTGTTGTGAGATATTTATTATTAATATTTATTATTTTTAATGGTGTGATAAAAATGCTAGAGTATTCATAATTGTTGAAAAAAAAAGTTCATTTCATTGCAAATGCATGCACATTTGCATAAATGTAGCTAAGAGTACCTAAGTGTCCTGGATGTCAGCTCACCTGCATATGTAGTTTCTCTGACGTAGCCAAAAATAAGGGTATAACATATGACTATTATTTCTATGCTTTCTACTTTATTATTCAGTTTTAATGTTCTAATTCAGGCACCTAATGATTTAATGGTATTTGGAGATTATTATTTTTTTTCCAGCACATAACATTTAATATTGTTTTACCTTTGTAATTTGGCAATTTATGGTGCTGTCTTAGATTTGAGAGTTAAAAGAATAGGGAGAGAAACCATGTCTGTCATTAAGATTCTTACAGGCTCTCTGCAATACAAGGACATCTAACCTTCACACCGTAGAAAACAGGTATCTCTGGAACATAAACAGTGTAGATTGTTTTTGGAAAACAAAACTTTACAGTTAAGAAAACAACCAAGTCATTCACCCAGTCCACCATAAAACAGACTAATTCAAACAAGCTAACTCAGACTGAGATAAAGACATGAGTCTTTAACTCATATGGCATCTAACTAAAATGAAATAGGTAAGCCTGAAGCTTCTAAAATAATTGAGTTAATGGAAACAGTAAACAGAGCTTATATTGAAGCATTTTCTGAAAATCACATATGAAAGTAGATTTTAAAAACAGCACTATTACTTCAGTTTCACTACCTGAATATTTGGTTTTCAAGTCATCCTTCAAATGTTTATATTGAATTAACAGATGCCTTTATTTTTAGTAGCAAAATTAAATACGGAAGCCTTATGACTTCTATCTTTAAAAGTTTTTTACACTCCATTTCAGATTTTTTCATTTCTTTTGAACTGAACAGTTAGATTTTTGTACATTACTTTTTTTTTTTTTTTTTTTCTTTAAGAAAACCAGTAAATTTTGTTGGATTCATCATAAACTTTCAGTATTACACTACATGAGACCTAAGTTAAGGAAATACAAAAGTGGGTTACTGTCTATATGAGTAAGTGTCTGTCCTAAATATACGATGACCAAATGCTGGAAAATTTAATTCCCAAGAGAAAATAAAAATTGATCAGAAGATTATGGATTATATGATGGTCTGTGTGTAGTATGCACAACTTGTAAGTCTGCAGGGACATGTAATGCAGTTTGTGAGTTAAAGTTGTGAACTAATAATTCTGCATGTAGTGGGGTTAGTGTGATGATTGAAGAAGAGGATACCATTTTGTGTTAATTTAATGGAAGCATCTTACAATCTGATAAACAGAAATGGCTTTTATAAAATGATGAGAATAGCAGAACATACAAAATGGCCAAATTTCATCTCTAGGAGGAGATGGTGCAGTGGTGGTGATTTCTTTAAGCAGGCAGCTGATAATAAAGAGGCACAATAATACACTACAAAATAGCATATATATAATACAAATATCAGGAAACTGAATACATGTCAGCAATGTTATGTATTAAGTTATGCAAAATTTTTCACTATTCAAGTGAACCTATTATACATTAAGATAGAGCTTACAGCAATGCCAATCAACCCAATGTTTACCTCTCCTCTTTGTTAAAAATAAAAGCATGCTTTTCAGTTTAAACTTGTGTGGTTCTTGTTCCCAGCTACTGGATTTCTCAGAAAGAGGAAAAATGAGCTTTTCTGGCTTTCTCTGAAATATTCTGCTGTTACCTCAGCAGAAAATCTTTGTCAAGTTACATCAAAATAGAACACAGGGGATGAAATGCACAGAGAAAGAATATCTCTCTGTGTCTCCGTCTCTGAAAACTCGCCATCAAAAGTATGCATAGAAGAATGTCAGTGCATTTCTGCGAACGAATACATTATCTGTCAGACAAGTAACATGAAAATGAACACAGAAGCAAACTTTCACTTTCCACTTGGTCTCCCAAGCTTGAACGTATCAAAATAATAATGCCAATGAGAAGCAACTTTGCTTCTCACAGAACAGAGACCATTCGTGTTCAATGGCCTTGAATGCTGAGATGTAAAAGTAGGTATGGGCCAGTTACAAGAGCTAATCATAGTGGAACATTGAATGAGTAGTACAGACTGTGTGTTCTCAATGGTACATCAAGACCAGATAATTTTGACCAGAAAAAAATAATAATAAAAAAAAAACAGTACACTGTGAAACAGGATCAGCTACATAGCTGATCCCATAAGATAGATCCCATAAGATAAATGATTTCTGTGCAGACAACCACGATCCTCTATCAAGAGCTTTGCCTTTTTATGTGGTGTGGAGCCATCTCTCTGGATTTGTAATTTGCATACCAGGAAGCTGACTGAATACAGGCAGTTAATTCCTAAATGAGTTTAATACTTTGTGAGATAAATAGCTTCATTTATATACCTATTGGCATTCATTACAGCTGTTAGAAGACATGGGAAAGTCATGGTAAACTAATCATGATCATACCTATGATGCATGTTGCTAGTGTGGAATAAAGCTGGTGTGCATAAACCTAGTGTGGAAAAGATACAAAACTGCATGTTGAATAACTAGGAGGAAAACTGTCTATATATAACCCTTGATTAATATGCAGGGTGGGCAGTTCCAATAAATATGTGGGATGTTCCTTCAGAAAAGGTGATCAAAAATGATGATGAAAAAGGAGCAACTAAACTTGAGGAAGCCATACAGAAATCCCTGCTCCTCCTCCTCCTCCTCAAAAAAAAAAAAAAAAAAAAAAAAAGGCATATGCTGTATGCTGCTTTTTCCAAGATCAACCAAGTTTTTTACATTATTAACATATATTATTCCTTTTAGGTACAGATGTGTTTTAGTAAGACTACTTACTGTTAGTATTTTCCTTTCTCAACATACTGATCATGGTCAGGGATGCAACAATTTAGAGTTAAGGACTCTGTTATAGCACAAAGAACACTAGCAGTTTAGATATCCGGATCTCTATATATTCTTAGAAATAGACTGTGAAGTATGTAAAATAAATATATTCTGCTGTACTCAACCATATATGTTTATTGATATATTCATGAGTACTAAGTAGTAATGGAGTCTCCAGAAACAAAAATTGAAAACACTTTCCTGATGGCACCACTGGGGCAATTAATTACTCAGTTTCATATAGAGAAATATGCTAGTGTAGCTAAATGCAGACAAGTAAGAACACAACACTTTAAATAAACAGGTTCTGATTTAAAGCACAAATTCATGTGCATATTTAATTTATGTCAGCAAATATTCAGTTTCCAGTGGTCAAAATTGGCATGTTATTGACAGAAGTAGAAAACAAGGTGTTCACTAATATATACAGAGTTTCCTACATAGTTCTGTTTATATGTGTGTCTGTGTAATTTTCAAATATGAAAAACTTACATGTTGGTCATGAAAAGCATTTTGAATTTGGAAAGATGCAAGTACTTGAGACACGTTGTTTTGACTTCATGTTAATGCATACATGTGATGATGTGTATTCCGGTACAGAGATTAATATCAATACATTGAGTAATCAAAAGAAAGGTGAAAAAGCATGTACACAACATTATGATAGCTCAGATATCATTATGTGGTGATAAAAGAAAAGTGAAATTGTAAATATTTTACCCATACAAGAGAGATAGTATGAAAATATTTAGGTTTAAAAACTAAGAGTAACTAAAAATTCAGGAAATTGCAGTATATGGTATCCTGCAAAACTCAGTTCCATTCAGTTCCATTTACATCTGATTGTCTCTGTAAAAAGAGTATGTTATATTAACAGCCACAGAGGTTACTACAGAGGTTATTACCAAAATCATTAATAATGATTATGCTTACATAACCTGTGACTGCAAAAATAATAGTAATATGAATAACAGTGAAAGGAAAGTCTCCTGCAACATTCCCCCCATAGCTCTACAATCTGTGATTAATTTACATTGGATATCATCTTTTGTTCATACAGAAAATTCAACTATTCACAATATCTTCCAATATAGCATAGAAAAGAAGATAAACAGCCATCAGGAAGTAAAACGGTAAAAAAAATACACTTTTGGTTATATTTTGAAACATATATCATTGATTCCAAATAACAATATGGGGTGTCTCACATTTTCTAATGCTTTTTATGCTTTTTGTGGTATGTCCTATATAAGTAGTCTCCATCTTCTTTCTGTCTTTCTGTCCCTCTCTGTTGCATATATAACAATCCTCTCAAATACATCTTATTTCAATATTACTCTGTTTAGACCAACATGATCTACCCTCCCAAAGAAGTTGGCTTACTCTCTTAATGTTAATCTAAAATAATCATGCACCTAAGCTTCCATAGTTACCACAGTAGCACAGTAGTTAGTTGTTTGTTTTTCTTTTTAATGAAATTTGTTTTATTTTTTATATTTTAAATATTTTAAATCATATATGACTTGGGTTTTAATTATCCAGAAATTTCTAAGAAATTTGACATTCTACTGTTCTTTAAAGATCAGGAACTATGACTTTTTGAAACTTCTGACTCAAATTACATATGGAAAAATCAAGACTATTTAGCCTTGTTTCATACAGCTATTTTGGCATTAGGAAAATAAGTCATTTAGTATGCACTGCATTATTGTACTATTGTGCTGGCACCAATTTGTTTGTTTACTGATTTAAGCTAATTTAGCCAGTTTATAACATGTCAGAATTTTTCCAGAGGTTATAGAATACATGGGTTTTGCAGGCTTGCACAACCACTGATAATTAGAACATTAGCCCTTGGGTTGTTTCCTTTCTGTTTTTCCAAAAGGAATAAAAAACCACCTGGATGCATTAAAACACCTGGGTAATTTATATGGAACACACACATCTTACACATACACTTTCTTCTCCAAAACAGTAGAGCTTCTGTTTCCATGCTGGCAAGGAAATGATTGATATAACTTGTGACTGATGAAGTAAAACCACTAGCTATTAATAATTTTGCAGCAATCTTGTGTCTGCTGTTAAGAAATTCCTACATGTATTCTTCATTTACACTATACAGAGATAGAAAATTACATCTTAAACTGATTTTACTGGTACTCCTGTTAACATAAGCTACAGTACTACATCTAAATCTACCTATTTTATATTTGCTATTCTGTTATTTTTACAGAAAACTTCTATTCAGGTAAATTAATAATATTTATGAAAGTTATTAAAAAAAAATCACCTCTGAAGAGTTTCACAATTTTTAAAATGACTTATAGAATTTTTAGCTTTTTGATATAAGACCCTTCTTCAACATACTTCTGAAGGAAATTCAGCCAACAATCAAAATTGTCCTAATTATCACAGTTAGCTTTTTGAGAAAGGAATAGCTTGGTAATTCACTGGAATTTTAAGTGACTGATTTATTGGAAAACAAAAAGAAGAGGAGAAATCAATATTAGTTTGGCAATCACTTTCAAGAAACCCAACAGTTTTTTAATTGCTGACATATCAAGACGGGAAAAAATACAGTCATTTCTGCTAGTAAATAACAGAAAAGTGTGAAATTTTCTTTTATTTGGTTTAAAAGTCATAGTCTGTTCACAATACACACATTAAATGGGATTGCCCACAGACATAAAACGAGTGGGACTGGACCACTATTGTTAATGGTGTCTTTTTTTTTTTTTTTTTTTAAAGACAATTTCTATATGTATTAAAAAAACAGCACTAAATGGAAAAAGTCAAATGTTTCTAACCATCTACAAAAAACTGGGCTCAGGAGAAGACAAAATTACTTATTACTCACCTTTCCTTTTATCATAAAGACTCAGAGCAAAAATGCTACTTTTATTATTATTATTATTATTTTTATTTGTTTGGGGGGGGGAAATTTTTATCTTTCTTAGAAATGAAAAAAGAAAATTTCAAAAACTATATGTAGAAATTTCAGGGAAAATATTTTAATAAATATTTTAATATTTATTTTTTTAAATAAATATCCTTAAGTGCTTTAATTAATGTCTAATAATTGACTAAAATAGCAATTGTATAAACATTATCCTACACGGGGTCACATGACACACAAATGCTGAGAATATGTAAGTACATGCATGTAGGAATGGGATCTTGGAAATTTGGATTATGTAGCTATGCTACTATAGGCACCTTTCTGTGTTTATATAAAGAAAGATTTTACAGTCTTTACTTGTGCAAAACCACACTTTACCAATAATTTTACTGGAAGGTATGTGTATATAAATTACATAACAATGTAATTTATATACACAAGAAACAATTAGAGAAACAATTGAGAAAATTCTCTCATCAGACTATACACATTGAAAAAAAAAAAAAAAAGGAATAAAACATAAACATACTTATTGCAAAAATAGATAACATTTGCCTGAGCAGTACCACAAAGGGAACGGCTATGGCTCTATACCAGGTTTTCCATAGACAAGGCCCAACTTAGGCCTTACATTTCAGTTCCAGCTGAAGGGCTGTGAATGTAGGCTGGCCTGTCCAAACCTCCTGTCCTGCAAATCTCAGTGTCTTGATCACTGAGGAGAGCAGACCAGTGGTTTCTTCATTATTATTCATTATTATATATATTTTTTTATGTTTATATATTATATTAATCATGTATTATTATTATTGTTGTTTATACATATTTTAGCACCATTTAAAATGTCTCAGCAAAATTTCCTCATCCTTTGACAAGCCCAGAGGACTCCTCCTGACACCCACTGTAGTCCCTTGTACCCTCCTCAAGGAGGCTGCCATTTCATGACATGGCAGCCGTTATCACACAGATATTGACCGAGCTCTGGCTGCCCCTTGTCTACCTCAAAGGATCTTACCATTCTCATGGCTGCTTTTAAATCACAGACTCAGATGCTTAAGCTGACTCAGGGAGAGGATGCAGTCTGGCATCTACCTGGAATCACTTCTGCCAGGGGAAGAAGGGAGGAGGGATGGAAGGCAGGAGGAGAAGGTCAACAGCATGCACTGCTGGAGAGCAAAGGGTTGCAGGCAGCTGAGGTTGCTCATCATCGCCCCTGACATGGCCCACAACTCCATATCAAAGCAGATAACAAGAACTGCAGTGTAAAACTGCCTGACTTTTATTTCTGTCTTTCCTAGCTATTGGCTCTTTCACTAATAATCGGGATTTATTACTGGGCCCATCTGCTGCCTCTCTAAGGTCAAAAGGTAAACCACAGCCATTGCTGGTGTCACCATCAAGGTAGCTAGTAGCAAATGGACCCTGACAAGTGTACTTTTAAAAGAATATTGTGGCAAGAGCACTCTGAGCATGAAAGTCAAGCTGATAAAGAAAATAAAGTCCAAAATACTAAAAAGATGTCAGCTTTTAACCCATTAATCCAAGTGATGGAGTCCAGCTGTCAGTCTTATATCTGAGAAGCAGTCAGAAAGAAGAATGAGCTCCTATGTCTAGTGAAATGTAATCAGGTCAATCTCTGTGCAAGAAAATTCCTAGCACATCACATTTTACTGTATTTGTATCATAGTCTCCTCAAATGCACCACAAAGTAGGAATGGAAATTGGAGGAAGCCCTTACCACAACGTTTGCCATTTCTTCTTGACATAGTGATGTTTCATGAGGATTCATCACTCTGATTTTTCTCAGGTTTTAGTTTTCACTCACCAATACCTGGCTCTGAGTCATTTATTTCCGTAGCTAAAGCCACATTTTCTGAGCACAAGGGATAATCTCTGTCCCTTGTAAAAGCAGTCGTCCTGATTTCTGATGCTGCACTAATAAGGATCACAGTTTCCTTTCTGCATTACTCTGTGGTTTTATTCAGGGTGATGTAAAGGGACCACAGCTAAGGTTAAACTCTCCAGATAATTTTGTTGGTATATTTTATCAGTTTCTGGGCAGGAAACTCCTTTTCGACTACATTTCCAGCTGAGAATAGAAAGTGAAAAGGGCAGAAAGCCTGATGTGAGATAGAGCGGACCCTTTTCCAGTGGAGATGGAGGATTTACCTCACAGTTTGAGAACAAATTAGAAACTGACAATGTGTCAACAAAGAATTACTTGCTTTGTCTCAGCTAATGTTTCAGAGAGGTTATCTATATCCATGCAGCAACATCACAAACAAGCAGCAGGTTGCTGACAACTGATGTAAATAGCTACAATTCCTCTACTCTCAGGGTCATACATTACTAGTGTCATTTTCTTCTTTCCATATCAAGCAGTTGGTGGAGATAGTGATTTGTAGCACATATATACAAATGAATTCCCAGTCAACAAAGATGCAAAGCAGATTTTCATGTCTTTTTTTTTTTTTTTTTTTCCTGATTTCAGGTGCTGCTCCATCAGCAAGTACTTACTGTCTCCAAAGATTCCAGCAATTTATTTTTACCTTCTGAGGGCAAACTAGGGAGGGAAAATGTAAGACATGGGTAGATAGAAGCTTGTTTAGATTAAACCTTTAGATCTTTTGCTTTTCCAAGTATATAAGGCCATAGCAGAATCAAATCTTAAATTTCTTTCCAGGCAGGCAGAAACAAGAAAGTATTTCATGTTGAATTTTCTTGGCATTGAATCTGCATGTGATTAGCAGCAAGTCTTTCTTATTAACCTCTCTTTAATATATAAGGTAATGATGACTGAAATTGTAATTAAGACTCTTGTGTGGATTTTGCACACTCTCCTTTAATATTTAGGCTCTTTAAAGCATTTTCTGCTAATGTTACTGCTAAAAATCCAGGACTGATCAGTTAAACAGATTCACCTTGATACAAAACTCTCCTTCTGTGCTTTCCTAACATTCCAATCCTCATACCCATACATAAAACATAGAATCATAGAATCATAGAATATTCCGAGTTGGAAGGGACCCATAAGGATCATAAAGTTGAACTCCTGGCACCGCACAGGTCTACCCAAAAGTTTAGACCACATGACTAAGTGCACAGTCCAATTGCTTCTTAAATTCAGACAGGCTTGGTGCAGTGACCACGTCCCTGGGGAGCCTGTTCCAGTGTGAGACTACCCTCTCGGTGAAGAACCTCTTCCTGATGTCCAGCTTAAACTTCCCCTGCCTCAGCATAATACCGTTCCCACAGGTCCTATCACTGGAGATTACGGAGAATAGGTCACCTGCCTCTCTACTCCCACTCAAGAGGAAGTTGTGGACTGCGATGAGTATATACATACATGTAAGTGTATTCCATGTCAGACTCTGCCAGTTTTAAAGACAAATCAGCCACACACACCTCCAGAACTGACGCTCTGAAGTGAGATGTTTTCAAAGTGAAAGCGTGGAGATGTAGTTCAGACCATACACCAAAATGTGAAGCAGAGGATCTTGTGATCAGAGGGACATGCAGAAACACTGAGGTTTAGAGGCTTCCCTCGATACGTGCTACTTGTCACACCAGGGTAGCTGAACCAGCAACACTTGTCCTGCCCCTCCTGCAGTCCAATACAGTTCTGCACAACCTATTTCTCCTTCTCACCATACACTTGGCTCCTCAAAGTGGTGCTTGTTTTTTTAAGGTTGCATTGCCTTAGTGCAGCCATTTGGAAAGGGAGCTGAGTAGAAGTTGTTAGCAAGTCAATTCCATTTCTGTGCATTTCTATACATCTTTCAATCAGTTTTTATCTGTTTAGCCCTAAATCATAGAATCATAGAATTATAGAATCATAGAATGGTTTGGGTTGTAGGGGACCTTAAAGATAACCTTATTCCAACCTTGCCATGGGCAGGAACATTATCCTATAAATCAGATTGCTCAAAGTTGGATTGGCTCAAAGTCCAATCCAACCCAACCTTCCAGAGATGGGGTATCCACAAACTCTCTTGGCAACCCGTTTCAATGCCTCACCGCCCTCACTCTGAGAAAATAATTTCTTCCTAATATCTATTCTAAACCTACCCTTTTTAGTTTAAAACTATTACTCCTTGTCCTATCACTACACTCCCTGACAAAGAGTCCTTCTCCTGCTTTCCTGTAGGCTCCCTTTAAGTACTGAGACTGCTATGAGGTCTCCCTGGAGTCTTCTCTTCTCCAGGGTGAACAATCCCAGCTCTCTCAACCTGTCTTAATAGGACAGGTGTTCCATCCCCTTGACCATCTTCATGGCCCTCCTCCTCTGAACTCATTCTAGAACTTCCATGTCCTTCTTGTGCTGGACAAGGGCTGAATGCAATACTCCAAGTGGGTTCTCACAAGAGCAGAAGAGGAGAATCACCTCCCTCAACCTGCTGGCCATGCTCGTTTTGATGCAGCCCGGGATATGGTTGGCTTTCTGGGCTGCAAGTGCACATTGCTAGCTCATTTTGAGTTTCTCATCTAGCAACACTCCCAGGTCCTTCTCCTCAGGGCTGCTCTCAATCCATTCACCACCCAGCCTATATTTATGCTTGTGATTGCCCCAAACCAAATGTAGTACTTAGTACTTGGCCTTGTTGAACTTAATGAGTTTTGCACAGGCCCACCTCTGTGGTGGTTTTACTCAGCTGGGAAGTTGAGCTCCAACACAACAGCTCTCTCATTCCCCCTCATCCAAGGGAAAATGGAGCAAATACTGTGAAGAGGGCTCAAAGGTTGAGATAAGGACTGGGAGATCACTCAACAATTATCATCACAGGCAAGACTCAGCACAGGGAGATTAGAGAAATTTATTACCTGTTACTAACAAGCTAGAGCAGTGAGAAACAACAACAAAAACTAAAAGCACCTTCCTCCTATCCAGCCTCTTCTACTTCCTCCACCTGAATGGTGCAGGGGAATAGGGAATGGGGGCTGCGGTTAGTCTCCAACACTTCATCTCCACAACTCCTTCATGGTCACTCTCTTTCCCTCCAAAGTGGGGTCCCTGACATGAGATATATTCTTTTCTGAACTGATCCTGTGTGGGTTTCCCACAGGCAGCAGCTCTTCAAGAACTGCTCCTACATGGGTCGCTGTACCACAGGGTCCATCTGTCAGGAGCAAACTGCTCCAGCACAGGTCCCCCATGGGCGGCAGGTCCCCCCAGACTCCCTGCTCCTGCATGGGCTCCTCTCCATGGGCTGCAGCTCCGGCCCGGGGCCTGCTCCTGCAGGGGCTCTCCATGGGCTGCAGCCTCCTCCAGGCCACATCCACCTGCTCCACCAGGGGCTCCTCCACAGACTGCAGTGTGGAGATCTGCTCCATGTGGGACCCATAAGCTGAAGGGGGACAGCCTGCTCCACCAGGGGCCTCTCCACAGGCCACAGGGAAACTTCTGATCTGTACCTGGAGCACCACGTCCCCTTCCGTCTTCACTGACCTTGGTGTCTGCAAAGCTGTTTGTCACTCTTTTCTCTCCCAGCTGCTGTTGTGCAGAAGTTTTTTCTCCTTTCTTAAATATACTGTCACAGAGGTGAAAACATCACTTATTGGACTCTGGGCAGTGGCAGGCCCTTGGATCTGGCTGAAACTGGCCTTTATCTAACATGGGCCAGCTTCTGGATTCTTCTCACAGAGGCCACGCCTGCAGCCTTCCTCTACCAAAACCCTGCCACATATGCCCAATAAAACATCAAGCCTGTCAAGGTTCCTCTGGATACCTACTATGCATCTCTCCCCTCCAGCATGTCAACCACACCACACGAGTAGCATCATCAGAAAACTTGCTGAGGTGCACTTGGCCCCACCATCCATGTCACCGACAAAGATGTTAAATGGTGCCAGTCCCAATACTGACCTTTGACGAACACCACTCATCACTGATCTCCCCTTGGACATTCATCCATTGACCTCAACTCTTTGAGTGCAACCATCCCATCAATTCCCTACCCACCAAGTGTTCCATCCATCAAATCCATGTCTTTCATTTTTAGAGACAAGGATATCATGGAGGACAACACCAAGTCACAAAAGCTATCTACATCTGACATGGTTCGTGTATGAATGCACATGTTGAATATGTTAAATACAGTGGGTCAGCTGCTGGATGCTGAAGCAGTATCATCTAGGAGTATTTCTAAAGCACTCAGTTTAAATTTCTGTGGAGTCCCAATGTGTGAATCTTTTTTCATATAATAAATGCATAAATTACTGAAAATGAAACAGTCCCATGAAAAAATGAGACTTTTAAATGTGGGGATTAAATTCAGTCATTAAAGTGTGAAAGGTTAAGAGGTGTGCTTTCAGTATCAATTTCAGCATGGACTGACCTCAGGAGCTGTCCAAGCACCCGGGTTGTTTTTCAGCATTTTTGATTCTCTAGAATAAAATGGTCTGCAAACAAGGCTTAAGAGAAAATAAACTGAATGAAAAACTAGTCAAAGAGGTCATCAGTCATGGAGGTTACATCTGTCTCTCTCTGTGCAATGAATGGATATAGCAGGAGCAGACACAGGGCAAATTTACCCCCAAACCTACCTGTACTCAGAGCAAAAGTAACTGCCTTTAGAGATGATAGGGTATTTCAGTCTCTGTTTGTTCCTTGCCTCAGCTGAGGTTGAAACTCTGCCAGCTGCCAGTAACTCCAGTTGTGTTTTTCTGATATGGAAACCTGCTCACCAAAGATCATAATGGGACTATCAGGATTTAATATAAGTCCTTTGCAGCTATCAGATAATAATGACCTTTAGTCTGTATTGACCTCACAGGCCAGACCAAAGCCGGGAAGAGAGAGAGAATTCTGATGTCTGAGTTATTTCAATAATACAGAAACAGGGGTGTGACAGATCTGAAAAGGAATCCTATAAACCTTTACCTCTTTGTGGTCATTAAGGGAAAAGCCATTCACTTGTTTTAAAATAGAGGGGAAAAATAAAATCACACACAAAAATACTGTGAAATAGATGAACACATGCGCCTTGGGAGGAACAAAATTTAGACTTAGAAACATCATTGTACTTCTCACAATTACATTTGTTCACCTGCTTCTTAAGTGTACACTTGTGGCTTGTTAGCAAAATAGAATTGTTTGCTATACAGAGACTTCTAGGTGCAAAGTTAGAGCTAGTCTTGTATTTTTGTCCTCCTGCTATCCTGTGTGGCAGGTTTTTGAGTTTTTGTTGTTGTTGTTGTTCCAGTTTTTATGTGTCTTCTTTGTGTTCTTTGCAATTATGGAATTAGAATCTCTTAAGCCTATTTTGTCCTTCAAATCAACATGGCAGAAATATCAATGCAGGTAATGAGGCACAGGTGTGCCTTGTAGGCACTCCATAAAGAATTCTTTACTGGGGAATCAGCCCAAAGTTACTCAGTGCATTTCTGTAATTGTGCTACATTAGGCAAATTCACTATATTAAATACTCCACATGCTCACATTTCTTCTAGAGTGGGGTGACACTAGGTTGCTCAATTGGGCTGTAATAAATAACAGGTAAGAAATAACAATTAGTTCAAGAAGACTTGCTAAACAGAACTTTTCTGCTTTTTGCACTACCTTGTTTAAACTTGATTCTTTATTTCTGCATCTTACTTTAAAGTAGGAAAAAAAATATGTGATTAGTCTTTCCACTATTGTCATTCAGGTCAATGAGCAGTTGGTGTCATTTCTCTATTCATTTGTCCTTCTTGTCATCCCTTCTTCTTATTGTAATCTTATTAATGCTTGAGAGAGACTGTTTGTTCTAGATCCAGACAGTCATTTTTCAAATAATCCCTTTGTGTATTATATCCTTGATCTGTAATTTTTTTGATCAAATAGTCTGATTGCTCCTCTATGTTTTTCTAACTTTATCCAAGGCAGTGTGAGACACGGGCACCATTTGATCAAATCCCCAGCAGACATTATTGAATGTTACTGAATTTCCTAAAATATTTGGTAATTGTTTTACTTTCTCTGTTTTATTTTTTCACTTTAAACCTAATCATTTTTCTAACTGAATAATTGTTTAGATCCCTCAATTTTTAACATTTTATTACCCTATGCTTAGACGTTTTAAATGTTTGACCCTCTCTACTCTGCACGGGTGTTGCCTCACCTTGAATACTGTGTGCAGTCTTGGGTGCCAAAGCATAAGAAAGATATAAAACTGTTAGAGAGTGTCCAAAGTCAGGCAACAGAGGGTCTAGACGGGAAGGCATATGAGGAGTGGCTGAAGTCACTTGGATTGTTCAGCCTGGAGAAGAGGACACTGAGGGGAGATCTTATCACGATCTACAGCTTCCTCACGAGCAGGAGTGAAGAGGCAGGTGCTGATCTCTGCTCTCTCGTGACCGGTGATAGGACCCAAAGGAACTGCTTGAAGCTGTGACGGGGAGGTTCAGGCTGGATATCATGAAAAAGTTTTTCACTGAGAGGGGCACTGTAACAGGCTCCCCACATAATTGGTTAAGGCATCAAGCCTGCCAGAGTTCAAGAAGCATTTGGACAATGATTTCAGACACATGGTCTGTGGCTTTTTTTTTTTTTGGGGGGGAAGGGGGGGGAACCAGGAGTTGGACTCAGTGATCCTTGTCTCTTCCAACTCAGATATTCTATGATTCGATGGTTTCTAGATATTTACAGGGGGATTATTAGTTTTTCCTCTTATCACCTGGTTCATACAATTTAAGCATCATGTGACTCTTTCATTTTTATTTCCATTATAAATAGAAGGTCTTCATGGACTTAACTCTACCTGTCAAAGTGCAAAAATGTTGTCATTCAAGCTGAAGATTACTGTCCAGGAAGTTGGTTTAAAAAAAAAAAAAAATTGTAATATGTATCAAAGCTCTTAAAGATCAACGATCCACTTCTCACAGTTCATTTCTTAAAAGGCTAATAGTTTTCAGTGCCTGTCATATGAAATTGACAATTCAATTGTAATGACTTTCTTTTTCCCAGAGACTGCAGGTCCAGTTGAATCATTTCTAGAAACTGACTGATTTACACCAGATTCCAAAATGTTTAATTAAGACTGTAGCATTGCTCCAAACTAATACAATTACATGAAGACCTTGGGCAGCAGAATTGTAATGTAACAAAATATTTTAAGTATAGGTGGAATGCAATGACTTGTAAAACTTGCTAAGAAGCATTTTACCCCCTATGAGTTTCAATTCAGTCAGCTTCTCTTGTAGTAGACAGTGTAAGAAATACTCCTTTCTTTTTGTTTGAAATCACTGACTCCCTATTTTCTCATCACAGACATCTTCCCACTTCTTTCTTCCACTTCTGTGAGTTTGGTTAGCTAATTGCAATGCTTTTGAAAGCAACACCTTTGAGGAAAACATATAACTGCTGATTATACTATTTATTTCCTTTTTAATGTGTCAATAAAAAGTTAATTACATTTCATTTGTTTTTAGAGTTATAATTGACTTGGAGGAAAAAATTGCCTGCTGGAGCCAAAATTCAGAGATTAAAGCAAAAAGAAAATCATTAAAGTTACAATTTTCTTTAAGATAGAAGACTTTACTATTAAAAAATCAATTATCATATTATTTGAAATAATTATTTTGAAACCAAAATGACCATAACTTCTTCTAATAGATGTTATTCCAATAAATGATCAGGTACTAGAGCAATAGGCATTATATCCATGTCAGGATAGTTATATTATAATAAATGACAGGAATGCATTTTAAAACCCTTTGTTATTGCCTCTAAACCTAAAGTCAGTTAAAATAATATTGTATCTTCTGCCATTTCTCAACTTTTTTTTTTCTTTAATTATTTTTATTAAAATACTGTGAGGGGGGAAAAAAAAAGTCTAATCACATGAAAAAGCCCAACAACTTTCCAAGGCCAGCATATGCTGATTCTAAGGGTTACCCTTACTAGCCTGCTTACAGCTGGTGATAAGAACATTTATTGGAAAATACATCAATTGTAAAATTTGCCTTAATTGGTGTCAATTGCAAAGTCATGTTGACTGTGGCTGGTCTTTACTGGGCAGCCTACTTTTTTTCATTGTGTAACTTTTATCACTTGTATTAAGTTCAGGTGAGCCAAGTCGTATTGATTTGGATGTAAGCATGGGTAAGAACAGATCCTGAGAGCATTGTTTACAGTGTCATATCAGGTTATTGACAGTTTTTCTCTTCGTCTTGTTTATAGCCTTTTTTTTTTTCCCAATAGGTCTTATTTTTTTATTATTATTATTTTTTCACCATCTTAATGACAACATATAGCTGTTCCTGTGCTACTGTGAACTACTGTGTTTTTAACAGTCTTATATTACTTGACTCTTTGCATAGTGAAGTGATGTCTAAAACACTTGTGCCTGTTACAGTGATGAAATCTTGTGATGCCATTCATTGTGGTATGCAAGTATATTCTGCTCACACTAGGAAAAGTTTGTGATTCCACATCTTGAAATTAGGTTGCCTGCAGCCAGTTTTGTGCATTTTATTGCAGTATCTGGTGCCAGCTATTGAAGTCTGACTGTTTTCCCAGACAAAAAGGACTCTGTCTGTGAATACTGACTCTTGGAGAACAACATGCAATCATTTGGGTTGAGTAATCTATATGCCTACTGAATGTTTCATGGTTTTATGTGTATGTCTGTCTGTCCAGCATTGGTTTTAGAAACTACAAAAACATGAGTAAGTGAGCTTGAGAGTGAGATATTCTCTGAATGGAATCAATGAAGGAAATTTGGAGCAAAATAATAATAATAATTCTTATGGGGGTGTCAATAAATCATCTGATGACAACAAATCCATAGCTGGAGGAAAAAAAAAAAAAAAAACAAAAACAAAAAAACAACTGGCAGAGTTGAAAACAAGGGTCTGTAATACCAATCCTTTCTTTTCAGTTGTCCAGAACATAATTTCACAGCAATTATTGCCCCAGATGATTTTACTAACTGCAGGCCTTAGATGCTGATTTGTTTCAGGGTATGATTTACAAGAAATCAAACAGAAGTGGAGAAAAATGCTGTGTGATGGAAAGGAGATATTGTTTCTCCCATTGTAAGCATTGCAGCAGATGAAGTCAACAGAGAAAGACTGCTATAGATTTCAGAAGAATTTGAAGGGTGTGACTGACCTACTCTGAGGTTAACTCAAAGGAACCTACAGGTTAGTAAATCCACCTCTTTTTGATAGGTACAGTATTTTATATTTACATAGCTGTTATACTTCACTTTATTAAAGTGAGCCATAAAGCTGAGACTAAGTTTACAACAAAGGGATGAAGATGTTTTAAAGCAGTAACTTTTTTTGTTTGTTGTTCACATGTTAAGTGCACTCTGTGGACTAGAGTGACGAGGGTCCCATTTCCAACACAGCATGGAGTGGGTGATCTCGTCAACTGTAAAATGAAGCCATAAGAGCACAGCATGAAAATGTATTAGCAACAGTTAGATAAGGGAGACCTCAGCAAGGCGTACACACTTTAAATTGGTGAAATAATGCTTGTACAAATTGTTTTTGGTACATTAAGTACCTTTCACAGCCAAAATTAAAAAAGAAAAAAAAAAAAAGAAAGAAGTAGGCAAAAATAAATAAATAAACAGAGACAGAGAATTGCACATACAAAAGCAGAATTTTTTTTTTTTTCCTTTCACAAAGTAATTTTATGCAGAATTTTTTTATTGAAATTGTTTCCCAAGTTGACAGATCTTGTGTACAATGATAAATGACAAAGTAGTATGCAGCTGTCAGCCTGTGCTCAGGGAAATTGCACAAACCTCTCTAATAATAATAATAAATATGCGTTTCTCCAAACAGAAGGTATTTTAAGCTAGTAAGCACAGTGGTGTAGTAAAGTAGTATTAAGCATCAGTGAGGTGAAGCTGAGAAAAGATTTATATATTTGTACTAATCTAGCAGCTCTTTACTGGCTATGACATACTGACAAGGAAACAAGGGTTATGAAAAATGATCTGACACTGTGCTTCTAAATCTATGAATTTCAAAGTGCGGAATAGTATGTGGCTTGCCAGGAATGAACGCCTAAGTTATTTCGAAGACTGTTGCGGAAAATCTAGGTCTATGATAACAAACTGCAAAAGCATTAATACCATATAAAAAGCTGGTTAAGTAAAGTGAAACAAATTGCAGTAGCAGGTCTTTCTGGAAATCATAGAATTTTAAACTGAAGATGTATGGTACTCAGTCAAATTAAAACATATTTTAATAACAGCTCTCTGCGGTGGAAGTGGTCACTTAAAATAGACTAAAGAATACTGAAGAGCATGTAGTACACATCATGTGACGGATACAAAAATATGTGGAACACAAGTTAAGAGGACTTGCAGACAATAACTATGTCTGACTTAAAAAAGTATTGTCCATATGTTTTTGAGCAGCCTCAAATACCTGAACCTCAATTCAGCACTTCATTAAATAAACCACTGTATATATGTATTCATGTATATATATACACACAATTGTGTATGTATATATAAACTGTTGTCATATAAGTTGGTGAATACCTGCTGACAGTCTTTATTGTGCAATATTATTTATTACATTTAGAATACAACTTCTTATGGTTTTAATATTATTTTCTAATGACAAATTTGGAGAGAATTGAATACCTGAAAATGCTATTGACTTTCATTGTACTTTGACTTTTGTAGGAATTCAAAATATTTCTTGGTGTTAGGTTACTTATCTGCAGATCTTTTATGAGATGTTAAACTCAGCTAAGACATTCTTAAAGTTCAACAGAGTAGGAAATAAAAACATATATCATTTGAAATTATTACTACAGCTTTCAAAGAGTCAGGGTCAGAAAGCCTCAGAAAGAGACTGTGGATAATTAATTTAACTGCAAAATTTAATCAATGTTTACTGCAGACTGTAACTTCCTTTTATTTCACCAAGTTTTAAAAAGTAAATGAATTTTCAGTATTTTTTTTTTCTGACATTATATCTTGTTAGCTAACAAAACAGTGCAAATATGTTCATCTACTACACAGGTTGTTGATCAAAATGGATTAAATTTTATTTTTTTTAATTGGGAAATAAATGTTTCAGAACCTTATAAAGAAAATTGTTTACACCAATGACAGTCTCGTGTTTTCTACCACTTATATTTATTTTTGGTCTTTTAAAGAAACTGGTGATCTAATGATTCTTATTGTCTCAGAGAGGATGGCTATCTTGGCAGTAAAGTCATAGAATTATAGTATCATCATCTCTGTAGAGTGGAATGACCAGCAACTGTAGCCTCAGCCATGTTTATGTAGCCAAATATTTGCCTTTGTTCTCAAAACAATAACATCAAAAAAACTTACAAAAACCACATTCCTATTTTAGTACAGTGTCTAAATTCATGTATATACTCACGGATCTGTCTTGGGACCAGTACTGTTTATACATTTATAATATCTTTATAAATGACATAAACAGTGGGATCAAGTGCACCCTCAGCAAGTTTGCAGATGACACCTGGCAAGGTGTGACAGCTGGGTCAGGGCAATCCCAGACATGAATACAGACTGGGAGAATAAGTCATTGAGAGCAGCCCTGCACAGATGGACTTAGTGGAAGAAAAGCTTGACATGAGCCAACAATGTGCACTTGCAGCCCAGAAGGCCAACTGCATCCCGGGCTGCATCAAAAGACGAGTGGCCAGCAGGTCACAGGAAGTGATTTTTCCCTTCTACTCTGCCTTGTGAGGCCCCACCTAGAGTCTGCACCCAAGTCTAGGGTCCCCAGCACAAGAAGTATGTGGATCTGTTAAAGTAGGTCCAGAGGAGGGCCACAAAGATGATCAGAGGGCTGGAGAACCACTCCTGTGAAGAAAGGCTGAGAGAGCTGGGGTTATAAAGCCTGAAGAAGAGAAGTCTCAGGGGTGATCTTAATGCAACTTTTCAATACTTAAGGGGGGGGAGCTGACAAAAAAAAAAAAAAGAAAAAAAAGAGATAAAAAAAAAAAAAAAGAGACAAAAAAAAAAAAAGAAAAAAAAGAGATAGCAACTGTTTGCTTGGGCAGATAATAATAGGACAAGAGTGAATGGTTTTAAGTAAAAGAGGGGAGACTTAGATTAGAGGTTAGAGGAAAATTCTTCACTCAGAGCGTGGTGAGGCACTGGCACAGGTTGCCTGGAGAAGTTGTGGATGCCCTTGGAGACGTTCAAGGCCAGGTTGAATGAGGCCCTGGGCAACCTGATCTAGTGGGTGGTATTCCTACCCATGGAAGTGTGTTGGAACACCCTTCTTTAATGATCTTTAATGCCTCTTCCAACCCAAGCCGTTCTATAATATGATTCAATGACGTATACCACAGAAGTAAGACCAGTGCTCTAGTACATTTGCAAATGAAAACAAACAAATCAAAAAGTATAACCTTAGATAAGGAAAAGAGAAAAACAGAAGGAAAATAAAAGAAAGGAGAAAGGAAAGGAGATGAAAAAAAGAAAGGAATGTGTTTGTTATTGTAGATAATCCTATTATTTCAGACTTGAGCTGTGATTGATATTCTCATCACTAAAGAGTAGAAATAAATGGCTGAATTATCTTTCTAGTCAGTCATCTTTGTTAGTAATATGTGAAACCACATGCTATTGTATGAAGTTACATACATCAAAATTACAAAGGAAAGTTTTACAAGTATTTTATTTCTCTGTCTCTTATTTCGTTGACTGTCTTCTTTCAACAAGCATGGAAGGGCCTGCAAAACATGAATATATTCATATTTTAGGGCCTGAAACAATTTCAGTGATCCATTGATTTCTGTGGTGTTTTTGTGTTTTTGTTTTTTTTTTTTTTTATATTCCATTAACCTTTGGGAACACCTGATATCCCATTGTAATGGGATGTAAAGACAGACAAACTAGAAAAATGTCCCATGTATTGCTGATCTAATCTGCCTTGGCAACTAATAATGCATAATATGACTTGGATGAGATAAATGCCCTTTCTAAGAGGTTTGTGGGACTTCTGAATTCTTATTTGCATTCACTCAGTCCTCTACAGATTTTGGTTCACCCTGAAAACAGTACATCTAACAAACTTGATATGAATTTTACACTCAAACCTGTCATATACTTCAGGTTAAAATATGGGGTAGGAAAGTAGAGGTGCATTTCATGAATATGAAATCTAGGATGAGATTACACGCATGAAAATTATGGGATTTTTTTCTTCATTTTATTAGAACCAGGACTTCACTCGCAGACAAGGACATTTTTTATTTTATTTTTTTAACAGTTCTGAAAGTGATCATATGAACTTAATTTTGGCAAGAATTCTCACAATTCAATCATCATTAAGGATAAGGCCTTAATGTTACATGTGAGGAGGATCTCTGTGATTGCAGCAGCTCCTAGAGAAGCAGATAAAGTAAACTAACTGTGGCCTAAAGTGAAAGAGTCACCTTTGGAGAGGAATGGGCAATTTTCTTTTACAGCTGAAGATCAAAGCCATGTATCCAGCTCAGTAAAATATCAACCTAATATAATACTGAGATTAAAACCCTAACTGAAACCACAAAGACTAGATGCCCTCAGGAGAAGCGAGACATGAAACTCTCCTGCACTTTAGTGTTCTTTTCTTAAAACTGTTGTGTCCTTTGGCTTGACGTAGCTTTCCTCAATCAGTCCACAAACCAGAAAATTAGTTACAGGACTGGACTTTGTTGATTTATACATATCAAAAGATTGATAAGAGAATGTAAAAATCCCATCCTATTTCTTTAGATCATTCAAGCAGTTTGATATGTTTATCTTGATTGCTGGCTCACAGCACCAAGCAGACCAAAAAATAAATGCAAGACTAAAACGTCTTGATTTTAAAAGTTCAATGATAAAGGCAATCCTGAAGTGTACAAAATATACCTTTTTATTATTATTTATTTTTTTAATCAATCTTCACATAGTCCTGAATTAATTGGGAAGTCTGGGGCTATTACTTTAACTGGGAGAAGAAGATAAACATCTTTTAATTCCCTCAAAGACCAAGCTACTTTACCTTTCTGTTCATGTAGATTTCCTCTGTAAGCTCACATGAGATCTGCCCTTCAGTCAGAAAGAGAAGTTGCCCTGCTTTCTTTTACTGGGCAGTCAACAATTTTTCTTCCTGAGCTAATTCAAGAAAGATAGTATGTTTACTATAGTATACATAGTTTACTACTATGTCTCACTTAATTTGAATTAATTTTTTATTTATTTTTTTTTGGTAATGAAACCTGTTGGTCATTCAACTTTTGCCTTTCAGCCTCCTCTGTTTCCTAAACCAAGAGCTGCAGTACAGTGAAAAGAAGCTGCACAATCCTGAAATGTGGAATGACAAAATAAGATATATAATTATCTTATTTGGGCTGGAGCCATCAGAGAAAATTTGCTGTTTTAAAGAATGCCAAACTCTATTTTCTAGATAAATGTGCTTGGAAAGTAACTGTAGTATCAAGGAGCTTACTCATGTTTGTTCTCAAATATGGGATGGAGTTTTTAGGGAGAAAGACTATTTGTTGACTTCCTCATAATTGCTGACTACAAAGGTTACCTCTGTTACAGATCAATGTGTTTCCTAAATTCTTTGCCATGACAGTCTCTGAAATATAATCATAGAATCATTTAGGTTGGAAAAGATCTCTAAGATCATCTAGTCCAACCTTTAACCTAGCACTGCCAAATCTACCACTAAAGCAACCTAAGCACAACATCTATGTGTCTTTTGAATACCTCCAGGAATGGTGACTCAACCATTTCCTGGGCAGCCTGTTCCAATGCTTCACAACCCTTTCAGTAAATATTTTTTTCAAAACTAAACCTCCCTTGGCACAACTTGAGACTATTTCCTCTTGTCTTATCACTTGTTGCTTGGGAGAGGAGACTAACCCCCACTTTGCTACAACCTCCTTTGAGGTAGTTGCAGAGAGAGATATGGTTTCCCCTGCACCTCTTTTTCTCCAAAGCAAACAACCAGCTCCCTCAGCCGTTCCTTATAGGACTTGTCCTCTAGACCCTTTATCAGCTTTTTTGACCTTCAGCACACTGATGTCCTTCTTGTAGTGAGGGGCCAAAAACTGAACACAGTACTCGAGGTGCTGAGTTCAGGGGGACAATCACTTCCCTAGTCCTGCCGGCCATACTATTTCTGATACAAGCCAGGATTCTGTTGGTCTTCTTGGCCACCTGAGCACACTGCTGACTTATATTCAGCCAGCAGACTTGTATTCAGACCAATACCCCCAGATCCTTTTCCATCAGGCAGCTTTCCAGCCACTCTTCCCCAAGCCTGCAGTGTTGCATGGGGTTGTGCCCAAGGCTCAAGACCTGGCATTTAGTCTTGTTGAAGCTCATGCAGTTGGCCTTGACCCATCCATCCAGTTAATCCAGATCCATTTATAGAGCCTTCATACCCTCAGGCAGATCAACACTCCTGCTCAAGTTGGTGTTTTCTGCAAATCTGTGAAGGTATGCATTCAACTCCAATTCAACTGCAATTAATTGATAAAGATATTGATGAGAACTTGATAAAGTTCTTGATAAACTTGATAAAGATATTGATGAGCATTGATAAAGATATTGACGAGAACTTGCCCCAGTACTGAGTCCTGGTAGACACCACTCGTGACTAGTCATCAACTGGATTTAACTCCATTCACCACAACACTTTGGGCCTGGCCACTCACCTTGTATAGGAGATCAGTTTCATCAAATAGGACTAGCTTTTGATAAACTCATGCTGACTGGGCCTGATCACCTGATTGTCTTGCTTGTGTCATGTGATGGCACTCAAGATGATCTGCTCTACAACATTCCCCAGCACTGATATCAAACTGACAGGCCTGTAGATCCCCAGGATCCTCATTTGGCCCTTCTTTTTGTTGCTAATGTACTTATAGAAGCATTTTTTTATTGTCTTTAATGGCAGCAGCCAGATTAATTTCCACCTGGTCTTTGGCCCTTCTAATTCTCTCCCTGCCTAGCCTCGTGACATCTTTGTAGTCCTCCTGAACATCCTGTCCCTTCTTCTAAGGTAATATTTTTTTATATTTTTTTTTCTTCTTTTTTTCCCAGGCGGATCCTGTGCCTTTGAGATCACGTCTGCCTCCCAGGGGACTTTGTTAACCAGTCTCCTAAACAGGCCAAAGTCTGCCCTCCAGAAGGTGGCAGTTCCCCTAACCCCCATCTTACTTTTCCAGCAATCAAAAACTCTATTATTTTATGATCTCTAAAGCCAAGATGGCCTCCAACCTTCACATGACCCACAAGTCCTTCTCTGTTAACAAGCAAAAGATCCAGTGGGACGCATTCTCTAGTTGACTCACTCACCAGCTGTATCAGGAAGTTAATCTTCCACACAATCCAGGAACCTCCTAGACTGTCTCCTCTCTGCTGTGTTGTATTTCCAGCAGACATCTGGTAAAACAAACTCCCCCCTCGCGAACAAGGGCTAGTGACGGTGAGAATTCTCCCAGCTGCTTATAGAATATTTCATCTGCCTCTTCATCCTGGGTGAATGATCTATAACAGACTCCCACTATGACATCTACATTTTTGCCTGCCCCGATTTTTACCCATAAATAGATATAAGCTAGTGCCCATCTATTCTTTCTGAGGATTAAAACCTACCACCCTCCAGTATATAAAAACAGTGCCAATGGCCTTATTCTGTTGACTGCAGAATAAGACCTACATGCATGTGAACCAGACTACTTCAGGTAGAAATCATGATTAAAAGCATCAGAGGGAAGATATTACTAAAATTAATAAATTAATAATCCACTATCATAAGGTAAGTGAACAGATTTGCTCTTTTTTTTTTTAATTATTATTATTTTTGTTTTATTCTGATCCCAAATTTTCTACTTTCTTGTTATGCCTTCTCTTAACAGCCCTGGAACAAGATGGGAAACAGGGAGTGTAAGTGGTTCCTCATGAGTGCAGTGCTCCCATTTTTTATTCCATAGGAACATCTCCCTTGAGACCAAGTCCTTCACTTTTTGCTACATCATGGCCAAGTCTAGCATCTGGATCAGTGACAGCCCCACAGGCAGGGTCTTCTGCATGGCAGTGTGATGCTGAAATAGCAGCATTTGACAAATTTAAAACTTGCTGTTTATGCAGTCACTAAAAACTGCACCATTAGCTCGTTTTTCAGATTGCATGAGTGCAGATCATTAAGTGTTATTACAGTATTAATTATTAGAAATGTCCTGTACTAGCCAAATTAAATTGGGATACTCAATGACCTGCAAGTTCCCAATACCATGGATAATTTAACAAGATAACTGCCACACTATGCAAGGTATCTTCACATGTCAGTCACATTACTTCAAACTAAAAATCAATTTATTTTTTTTTCTCTAAAAATTTAGAAAACTGCTTGTATTTGTTATAATGGTTACATGATCTAAGTAAACAGTAAAATACACTTATGTAAGGCTTATATCTTCTGAAAAGATTTACAAATCCATAAAGAATTTGATGATCTCATACAGCATGTGTATTTATTCTTAAATATTGTTTTACACTGTGATATACATCCTGACTGCATTCATCATTTTATGTAATTTTTGTAGCTATCAATTTATATTGAACTGATAAATAAATTAAAATACAAAAGTCATTTTAAACTATTTTGCCTGTTATTGATTGAATATCTATGAGAAGAACAGTTACTAAAACTTTCCATTGTCCAGAGTAGAATGTTTTTCAATATTTTTTTTTTCTACTACACTTTCAATACTTCCAGCTAGGCAGACCTTAGATCTCCTGGCCTCCCTACATCCATCGGGCTGAAAACAGTGTATTACTGCCTCTGTACAGTTATGTCTGACAAATACTACTTGGCAGTCTCAGATTCCAATCAAGCTGGGTTTGGTTAGTGGGACTTTCCTTTCATTGAATATAAATGTTTATGTAACAGTGACTGTCCAAGTACTGTGACAAATCCTGTTGTCTATTCCCTTGCTATAGGGGGTGTCTGTAGCTGTGCCTATGCTTGCACAGACAACCATCTAAATAGGGTTTTTGCTCTTACTTGATGGTTCCACCAGCTGTGTTTAGTTATCTCTTACCATCAAGAGATATTTGCCATTGACGGTAGCTTTGCCAGTGCTAGCAATTCTGTTACAATGGTTTGTCTTATTGACCCAGAGCCTGTGATGGCACACATTGCTATTTCATTAACATTGCTTTTAACTGGTGTCCAGGAAGCCTTAGATCTTAAAAGATTCCCAGACAAAGTTCTATTTGCAAAATGTGATTTTCCATGATACTTTTTTCTTTAACCTAATTTACTTATTGGCAAAGCAAACTGTTTCAGTAGCAGCAGCAGAAAAGAGACTGGAAGTGAGAGAGCAATAGGGATTGAGTGAAAGACCTATTTTTATGTAGTCCCACCCACTTATTCCATCTCTCTTGCCACTGAACTGACAGTTTTGAGTTTTCCGTGAAGTTGTAAAGTGCTCTGGTTGACTGGCATTGAAGATGGATCTTCAGCTTTGACATACTCTACCAGGGCTATCAGTTGAGCCAGTGAAGTGTTGAACTGCCTGCTGAAACTCATATAGCAGCTCATAGGAGATCATGCATTCCTTCTCTTTCCTTGCTCATCAAACACTCATGATGTACGTTTGTAGTTATGTGGTGTACTGAAACATATGACACTACATAACAAGGTTTCCTATAGCATCCATCCTGTATTCAAGTATTTCAGAGACCAGTTATGAATTTCATCATTTTGCTCCTTTTTTATCTTCTACTTAGACAAAAGAAGGTTTTTAATATGATTGCATCTATAAATCTTCCAATTACAGTCAGAAAGCTTCATGAAATTGTAGTTTTGTTATATTTGGTCAAATATTCTTGTTGTCAACTTAGAGAAAGCAGCAGAACTGTTTCATTTAGCTGACAAACTCTCATTAGAGACACAGTGAAGCTTAAGGTGACAGACTTGCTTAGGAGGGTGAAAGAAAACGACATATTTATCTACTTCAGCCAATTTATTATATTTCTATTCCTTTGCCTTGTTTCCAAAAGAGATAAACTTCATAAGGTTGAGAAAGGAAGTATAAAACAAAAGAATCCAATACTTATCTAACAACCTTTAGGTATCAGCAGACTTGGGGGAAGAATAGTTTCATTTGTGTTGGTTTTAAATCCATCCATATCAATTTTGCAGATGGACCTTTTCTACACTAAGAAACTAAATCCTAAGCAGACAAATCAGCACACTGGTCTGTGGGATAAGTAGCCCCACTGGTCTTCATGGAATTCAGGAGCCAGAGATGTCCACTTCTAGGGAGAGGCTCCAAATAGTTTAAACGTTACATTATTTAGTTGTTGCTATTAGGCCCTTAATCGGAGAATCTGTAAAGTTCACAGAAACAGTGCATTCCCCAAGAAACCAGACAAATAAGTTAAAGTTCTGTCTAAAATTTACCATATTAGTTACTCTGAAACTTATTTACTTTAAAAGGATATGGTCAAATATAGCATGCAAAATGGGTTTCATTTTGTTTACCCAGTAAATAATTAGAAAGATTCCCACAGAGAAAATTCTTTTAAAATAATCTTCCTTTAAAGATTGGCTGTTATAAAAGTGTTAATATAGTCTGAAAATTTTAAGATAAATCTATTAATTTTCATTCACTTAGCTACTATGAAAGAGTATAGAAGCAACCTGAAGTGAACAAAGGGTCAAGCGGCAGGAAATTTGTGTTACGAACACCAATTCACACCTGTTAACTACTGTGACTAGACAACAGACAACACCAAGCATATCATTTAAATGGACTTTTCACAACTAGGTGTGCCATTAATTCACTGATTGGGGTCATTGAATCTGCTCCCTACCAATTGTCCCAATTAAGCTGCAGTGCTATTTATCAGGGTGCTTATTAAGCTGATTTGTGAGTGTATTTGTGTACCTTTACTTTAAACCTATATATACAATAAACGGCTATTTCTTAAAAAAAATAATGTATTCCCACTAGTAAAAAATAAATAAAAAGTCACACATGAGTGTGTTAATAATGCAGGTTAATAACCTCAACAGAGAAAATGAGAAAAAAGAAACAAAGAGTCATTAAGTAAGAATAAATCTCTGGACACCTAAAGTGTGTAACACAGAATTTATATAGATGCTTGACTCCAGAAGTATCTCCAGGATTTCCTTTTCAGCATTATTTGGCAAAACTCTGACTGTCTGTGAAGCTTAATTATGGATTTGATTTTCAACAGTGTCAAATGCTGATTAAAGTGAAGTTGAAAAGGGGCACAAATGAATGACTGCCTGCTGTGCATGGGGTTATGTTCAATCATTGAGGATGCTTATAAAGGATCAATGAACAGGAACTCATTATATCCTGGCCAAAACTAGCCATAAGCCAGGGAAAGATGTTTATCTGCAGTCCAGCCAGGTCTATGAGGGTTAAATTATATATTGTTTTTACTGTTGTTTCATTTCACAAAACTGCAAAAGTCTAGGCAACATTTTGTCAGAAAAAAACAATAAAGAATATGAAAAGCCTATCTTCACAGAACATTGGACATTGCAAAACAACCTACAGCTATTATCGGATATATCAAAACTGACAAGTAAAACTTTGGCTGTTGATTGAACAATATTTCACATGGACAGCACAGACTCGTCCGCATTCAGTTTTAAATGGAGCTGCTTATCCTGGAGAACTATGGGTAGGAAGTTTATGAGCTTAATTGAATTGGTGGTATTTGGATGATTGAAAAAAATTGGTGACATTGCAAAACTGGTCGTTAGATTTTCAAGAGCAAAGCACCTCTCTGCTCAACACTGAGCTCCAGCAGTGGCAGTGGATTTCAGGGGATACTAATCCTGTTCCCATGCCTTTTCAAGGTACTCAGTAATGGTTTATGGATCAATTGTTAATGTATTTGCAATTCATTTTCCCATGCCTAAAAGAAAAACATAGGACCCTACATGCTAAATCTTAATGCATTGACACTTACATTTGTTCCCATGTCCTAATAGAGCCTCATTTTTTTTTCAGGAAAACATTTTGTTTCTTTCAACAGCTAGCTGCACTCTAGCCTTCCCCCAATCTCATCCCCATACTTTTTTTATAAGTCTTTATAAAGACTTATAAGACTTTATGTCTTAAGTGCTGTTATATCTCTAACTGTATGACAGTTTTTAAAAAGAAATAACAAATGTTCCTTGAAAAGCAATTTTATTCTTCTACAGTGCGCATAAAGAGAAAGAAAGATGAAGCTAATGAAAAATGGTG
>NC_092588.1:111415000-111642500 GCF_047663525.1 Anas platyrhynchos
ATTGGTAAGCAGCTCAGGTTTCTGCAGTGCAGGGCAGCAGCCTGGCTGATAGAGCAGGTCAGAAGGCACAACTAATGGAAGTGATTAGTGGTGAACAAGTTAATGGGAACAGCTAACACAGAGAACTGCTATTGAGAACAAACAATATGAAAAGCTAATAGAAGTAGCTAATGACAAGCACAGCTAGTAGAAACAAATAGCAGGGTTTTCACTCCTGGGAACAGCCAACCTGACAAATATGAATGAAAAGCAACAAGTGCTGCTTTTAGCATGGGGAGTTAACAGCTAACCTAGTGAACAGTTTCACCCTCAAGATCCAGCAGCCTTGATCTGATGAATTTTCCCTGCACAGTAGAATAACAACTACTTAAACCAGGAAAATTATAGAGTTGTGACAACAGGTCAACCTTCTCCATAGCTAGATTTCTGTACTTGAACAACAAACTGCAGGGCAATCTACTTTGGCAACTAGAGCAGCAGTCATTTAGAGCTCTTGCAGATGGACTTGCACAGAAGTACTGAAGCAGTATATGCCAGTGTATATATATATGTATCACTCATAGTGCTAAATTTTTCCTGTTTTGTCTAAATCCATTGCTTTGGTTAGGCAACTCATTTTCTTATCTGAGACAAGGTGAATTAACCTGCTGACTGGGATGTTAACTCTTGGGAATGTGTAAAATGACAGTCAGAATTAAAGCTTTCTTATGAATTTTATTCCTTTTTTTTTTTTTTTTTTTTTTTTTTTTTTTCCGAAGAGTGGAAAGGCAAAGAAGCAGAATCCCAGTAGGAACTTGATGAAATATTTGTAAAATCAACAGCCCAATTAGGCATCTATATATAAAATATTAGGCAATATATATTGTTCTTGTAGCCTGAGTGAGGTATTTCATAAAATCTGAAATTCAAATGTTGTTATTAAATGAAGGATGTAAGATGTTTCAAAATTGAATACTAAACACAAGTTGCCAACTGTCAATCAAACCTATCAGTGAACTCAGCTGCAATGGCTTAAAATTGCATGCTAATGTAAACACATTCTTCAGTTCCAGTTGAAGGAAAACCACAATTTAGCAAATGTTATTATGCTTCAGGGCAAGCCTGAATCTTCAAACAGAGATTGAAGACACAAAATTCTGACATGTCAGGATGGGCTCTGGAAAGGAACTATGCCTCCTGGGGTATGTATTTTATTCCAGTACAAAAAATACTGCAACTCAGATCCAGGTAAACTATTGTTAAGCATAATTACAAGTATAACCAGTATAGCCATTACGGCAATTCCTCTCTAAATATCCAAGTGACTGTGTCATTAATCTGCTTAAGCATTCTGGTGCATGGCTACTCCCTTTTCATGCCCAGATGGCCTTGGTGACCAGTCCTTTATACGTGGAAATTAATCTTCCTAACTCGGACATCCACATAAATTTGCTATTAGTGTAAAGTACAAATCCTGTCATCTTGCTGTCCTTGACACTGAAAATTACAATGCCAATTTGGCTGTTGAATAGAGATACCCTCAGTTCTCTCTAATCCATTGGCAATAATAGCAGAGATAAGAAAAAAAAATACAATTAATTTCATTATAATGTAAAATATCATTTGATTACATGTTCCACATCTTCCTTCTCATGCAAAACAAAATCTATGAGGTTTATCTGTATACAATGTCAGAACATGGACAGAGTGTAGACCCAAGAATGACATAATGTAAGTATAACCTCACCTTCTTCGGTGCCTGTGGACAAGGATTTGACAAGTTAAAGCAGCAAATTCAGTAACAGGTGTCCCATGATAAAAAAGCTTGGAAGTGAAATACTCTCTGAGGAAATCTGTCTTTACTTGGTAGCAATACAAAAATACAGCAAATAAAACACACAAAAACAACACAGTTCTTGATACTGAAATTCAGTGTAAATCTGAAGTGACCTAGATGTCTGAAGGGTTTCAATGGGTTAAAAACAAAGAAACAGGGAAAAATAAAATGAACTCAGTGGGTAGAAAGAGATACATTTGCATGCAAAATTTCAGTTTGGAATATGTTCATTAAAACACTAAACTTCATGGAAAGGGTCTTATTCTGATATCCACATCATGTTAAGTCTACCAGTTTTCTTGACCTATGATTTACACTGAAGTAACTCAGGAAAGAATCAGGCCTAAAGAGAGTACTAAAACAGATTTTTCAATGACAATAGGACAAAATCATGCTAGAGAGAGAGATAAAGGACAAACCAGAGAACATACATCCCAGAAGTACGTATAACACAGTGTTTAAGGAAGATGTCAGTTTTTCATCATTCAGTGCCTTATGTCTCTTGTTTCCCACTTCAGATATTTTTCTATAAAACTATATAGAATATCTGTGTTCCACCTGTGGTATTCTTTTTTTCCTCTTGTCAATAATTTAATATTGTTCTATGAAAATACCTTCTCTTGCCTGTTTTCAGATTTTCTTTTTTTAAATAAGTAAAATGAAAAACACTGATACAGAAAGGAGGATATATCAGGAGTCTCCCTAAACAAAATTAAAAGTTAATAGCATTTTTAGAAGTATTACATCATTACGTAATGCGTTCAAGAACAGATTGGATGAGGCCCTAGGCAACCTGATCTAGTGGGTAGCATCCCTGCCCATGGCAGAGAGTTGGAACAAGACAACCTTTAAGGTCCCTTCGAACCCAAGGCATGCTATCATTCTATGATTATTCTCATGAACTCAGTAAAGCAGATACTGTTTGCATGTTTTTTTCAGTCTACAAAAATATGAGATAAATAGCTGAAAAATAAAGCTTATTTCTCTTGCATCAATATTTTAAAGTATTTAAATATAGTAGTATTGATTAAGCTGAACAATTATTAACAGCCATCAAGTTTGAATATATCTCTTATGGTAACAAAAATAATAAGAAATAGTTTATAAAAATATCTTGAACTTTATTGTCTTTCTCATATGCATCAATTATTAAGCGTTATTGAGTCCCAAGTCTCACTGAAATGTCTGGAGCCAGCACAAATTCCAATATCACACTATTGTAATGTATATGGCTCTTGTAGCGTCTATCACAGAATAACAGAATCACAGAATTTCTAGGTTGGAAGAGACCTCAAGATCATCGAGTCCAACCTCTGACCTAACACTAACAGTCCCCACTAAACCATATCCCTATGCTCTACATCTAAACGTCTTTTGAAGACTTCCAGTGATGGTAACTTCACCACTTCCCTGGGCAGCCTGTTCCAATGTCTAACAACCCTTTTGGTAAAGAAGTTCTTCCTAAGATCCAACCTAAAACTCCCCTGGCGCAACTTAAGCCCATTCCCCCTTGTCCTGTCACCCGGCATGTGGGAGAACAGACCAACCCCCACCTCGCTACAGCCTCCTTTAAGGTACCTGTAGAGAGTGATAAGGTCGCCCCTGAGCCTCCTTTTCTCCAGGCTGAACAAGCCCAGCTCCCTCAGCCGCTCCTTGTAGGACTTGTTCTCCAGGCCCCTCACCAGCTTCGTTGCCCTTCTCTGGACCCGCTCAAGCACCTCGATGTCCTTCTTGTAGCAAGGGGCCCAAAACTGGACACAATACTCGAGGTGCGGCCTCACCAGAGCCGAGTACAGGGGGACGATCACCTCCCTAGCCCTGCTGGCCACACTGTTTCTTATGCAAGCCAGGATGCTGTTGGCCTTCTTGGCCACCTGAGCACACTGCTGGCTCATATTCAGCCGACTATCAACCATCACTCCCATGTCCTTCTCTGCCTGGCAGCTCTCCAACCACTCATCTCCCAGCCTGTAGCTCTGCTTGGGGTTATTGCGCCCCAGGTGCAGGACCCGGCACTTGGCCTTGTTGAATTTCATGCAGTTAATATCAGTCACTGCATATGTTCTGTTGGTGTCAGGTTTGTATAAATACAGAATAAAAACATGACCATTCCCCTAAAGAACATTCCCAATGACACTGCCCTGGCTTTGCTGTTATGGGCACACACAGCTCTTCTGGTAAATAAAACTAAAATGAAGGTCTTGTAACTAGTCTAGATCAAGTACTAGATGCCTTTTTGTTGAGTCACCTTTCACCAAAGATACTACTCAATTCCAGTAATCCTGCAGTAATCCCTTCTCCCACTGACCCTCCTGTTGCTCAGTTTTGCTCTTCACTCATGGTTACTCACCCCTGAGCTTTATTGATTTATCCATTTGTGTGGCTGTGCTCAAATTAAGATCTCCCCAACAATTTTGTTAGAAAATATTTTTGGAAGGCTTTTAAAAAATCATTCAATTTCAAGGGACAGATTTAGAGTAGGGCTGTGCAAACTTGCACAGATGAGAGTATAACTGTTCAAGGAGTAGTAGAAGAAAGGAATCTTCAGTTTCTTCTGGCAAAAAAAAAAAAAAAAAAATAACATCTTCTGGGAAAAAAAAATATCTTCTGGCAAAAAGCAGTCAGAACCCTAAACTTCAGGAGAGAAAACTTCCGGCTGCTCAAGGAATTACTGGCTGGAATCCCCAAGGAAACTGTCCTTAAGGACACAGGAATGGAACAGAGCTGTCAGCTCTTTAAGGACACCCTTCTGAGAGTGCAAGAGCTTGCCATTCCCCAGCAGAAGAAATCAAGCAGAGGAGGCTGGTGATGGGCACGGCTGAGCAAGGACCTGCAGCTTAAACTGAGGGAAAAGAGGGAAATGTACAGGAAGTGGAAGCAGGGTTGAGTAGCCTGGGACGAATATATGGGTGTCATCTGGATGTGTAGAGATGGGATCAGGAAAGCCAAGCCACAGGTGGAGCTGAACTTGGCAAGGGATGTGGAGAATAACAAGGGGTTCTACAGATACATAGGCAGGAGGAGAAAGGCCAAGGAGAGTGTTCACCCTCTGATAAACAAGATGGGAGAACTGGCCTTCTCAGACATGGAAAAAGTTGAGGTACTCTATAAGTGCTTTCCCTCAGTCTTCACTGGTTGTCAAGTTTCCTGTGTATGTCAGGAGTCTGAACCTCAAGGAGACTGGATTCCGCCCCACTGTGACAGTGCAACAAGTCCGGGACTGCCTAAGGAAATTGGATGTATATAAGTCCATGGGGCCAGGTGGTATACATCCCAGGGTGCTGAGAGAGTTGGCTGATGTGGTTGCTGAGCCGCTCTCCATCGTATTTGAAAAATCATGGCTGTCGGGTGAAGTCCCCAGTGACTGGAAAAAGGGAAAAATTACTCCCATTTTTAAGAAAGGGAGAAAGGAAGATCTGGGGAGCCTCACCTCTGTGCCTGGGAAGACTACGGAGAAGATCCTCCTGGAAGACATGTTAAGGCGTACGTGAGATAAAGAGGTGATCCAAGACAGCCAGCATGGCTTCATCAAAGGCAGATCTTGCCTAACCAATCTGCTGGCCTTCTATGACAGAGTGATGACATCGGTGGACAAAGGAAGGGTGATGGATATCATCTACCTGGACTTCAGCAAACCCTTTGATATAGTCCCTCACCACTTTCTTCTCTCTAAATTGGAGAGGTATAGATTTGGAGGATGGACTGTTAGGTGGATAAAGAATTGGTTTGCTAGTCACAGCCAAAGGGTTGTGGTCAATGATTCTATGTCTGGGTAGAGGCCAGTCACAAGTGGTGTCCTTCAGGGGTCAATCTTGGGACCGGTGTTCCTCAACATCTTAATCAATGACATAGATGACAGAATTGAGTGCACCCTCAGCAAGTTTGCAGATTATACCAAGCTGAGTGGTGTAGTTGATATAATAGAGGGAAGGGATGCCATCCAGAGGGACCTGGACAGGTTGGAGAAATGGGCACATGAGAACCTAATGAGGTTCAACAAGGCCAACTGCAAGGTTTTGCACTTGGGCTGGGGCAATCCCAGGTATTTATATAGACTGGGAGAAAAAGAACTTGAGAGTAGCCCTGCAGAGAAGGACTAAGGGGTCCTGATGAATGAGAAGCTGGACATAAGCTGGCAGTTTGCACTGGAAGGCCAGAAGGCCAACTACATCCTGGGCTGTATCAAAAAAGGGGGGGAGCAGCAGGGAGATGATTGTCCCCCTCTACTCTGCTCTTGTGAGACCCCACCTGGAATACTGTGTGTAGGCCTGGGACTCCCAGCACAAGAAGGATGTGGAGCTCTTGGAATGGGTCCAGAGGAGGGCCACAAAGATGATCAGAGGGGTGGAGCACCTCTCCTATGAAGAAAGGCTGAGGGAACTGGGCTTGTTTAGCTTGCAGAAGAGAAGACTCTGAGGAGACCTCATTACAGCATTCCAGTATTTGAAGGGAGTGTATAAGCAGGAGGGGGAAAGCCTGTTTATGTGTTGATAGTGACAGGACAAAGGGGAATGATTTTAAACTAAGACAGGGGAGATTTAGGTTATAAATTAGGAGATTTCTTTTTTCACTCAGAGGGTGGTGCGGCACTGGAACAGGTTGTCCAGAGAGGCTGTAGATACCCTGTCCCTGAAGACATTCAAGGCTAGGCTGGATGCGGCGCTGGGCAGCCTGCTCTAGTGGTTGGCAACCCTGCCCAGAACAGGGGGGTTGAAACTAAATGATATTTAAGGTCATTTTCAACCCAGACCATTCTATGATTCCATGATTCAGTAAAGAAAATCAATATTTCAAACTACAGAGGCTGCCTGAAAACCTGTGACATGGAAGACTCCTAAAAGAGCAGCTACATAGATTGTTGAGTTTGAAACACCAAATAGCACAAATGCCCTGATAGGTAATCTGAGTAGAATCTTACACCAGTTTGTGTTGGAAGGGACCTTAAAGCTCTGTTAGTTCCACCTCCACCCCTGCTGTGGGTAGGAACATCGTCCACTAGATCAGGTTGCTTGAAGTCCTGTCCAAACTGGCCTTGAACAATCCCAATGACAGGACACCCACAACTTCTCTGGGCAACCTGTTTCTGTGTCTTAACATCCTCATGAAAAATGTATTAATTTTATCCAATCTAAATCTATGATTTCAGTTTACCACTATTGCTCCTTTTTCTGTCCCTACAAGAGCTGGTAAAATGTCTTTCTGTTTCTTTCATATAAGACTCCATTATGTATTGAAAGGCTGCAATAAAGTCTCCCAAGAGCCTTCTGTTCTTCAGGCTGAACAACCCCAACTCTCTCACCTGTTCTTTATAGGAGAGGTGCTCCAGCCAAATGATCCAGATCATTTTTGTGGCCCATCTCTGGACCTGCTCTAACAAGTCCATGTCTTTCCTGTACTAGGGACCGCAGAGCTGGATACCGGACCCCAGTTAGAGTTTCCTAAGTACAGAGTGAGAGAATCCCCTCCCTTGAAGTAATTAATAACCATGCTTATTTTTATGCAGATACAATTGACTTTCTGTGCTGTTGGCACACATTGCTGGCTCGTATCCAATTTTTCATCCAACAGTACACCGAGTCCTTCTCTTCAGGGCTACTCCCTATCCATTCCACACACGGTCTGTTCTGATAATGGGGATTGCCCTGATCCAGGTGCAGGACCTTGTACTCAGATTTCTTGAACTGCATGAGATTCACATGGGCCCACTTCTCAAGCTTATCAAGGTCCCTCTGATGTCTACGTTGATGACAGCAATTACTCTTCCCTTATCTACTGAGAAGAGATGAGCTAATATGTTTCTCCATTACTCTATGCTTTTTAACACTACTTGAAGACTCGTGCATTTGAAAACTTGCAGTCTTGTCAGAATTCACATTTTTATTTTCAGTAATAATACAGTGTTTACTTATAAATCTTAAGAACCTAAAAATGGCTCATATAAATATATTTTTTCTTTTAATATGGGCAAATTCTACCGTAATAACATGTATGTTTTGATAGAGATCATATAAATTCCCTGGATCAGTGTACAAACCTCAAAATCTGGGAATATCTGAACTTCTGTATTTATAATTAATTCCTCCCCAATTAAATAAATAAATGTAAAGAATAAACTTTATCTGTATTACTTCATCTATAGAGCATGAAAAGAGCAAGACTCTGAGCATGTAATATAGATAAAAACTGCACTGTTATCATCATCATTGGCAAGCAAATAAGAAACCAAGTATATTTCTACCTGTAAACTCTCACTCTAGTAACATTAAAAATGTATTTGTCCGAAAAAGACTATATATAATATAAGCATTCACATTTCCAGTGAATACACAAGTTAGCATCTTTGGAAAACCCCGTCCAATACAACACTGCTCTAGTTAATATAATGACTTAATTATAAACTATTTCTTTATACCACAGAATCACTGAATCATCTAGGTTGGAAGAGACCTCCAAGATGACTGAGTCCAACCTCTGACCTAACACTAATAAGTCCTCCACAAAACCATATCACTAAGCTCTAATATGTTACCTATGTATAAAAATTCCATAACAGGAATTAAAAGATTTTCTTTTTACATGCTTAGAAATATTTGCAAGTTTAAATGTTGCTTAACTGATATATTCTTATTCTTTTTATATTTTATTTTCCATTAATATATAACCAGAGGACTCTCCCAAGAAGCTACATTATATAACTTGTTTAAACACAGGTCATATCCCAGTAAAATATATTTTGAATAAATAGTGCTGAAAGGAATTTAAAATTGTACCTCTCATACCTATCATGTGAATTAAAATCAGAATGTGCTCAACAACATTGAACCTTTTCAGCCTGTCACTAGCTGGCCTCAGTTCTCCATTCTGCTTCAGAAGGGACCTTTTCTGCAGGGACCTCAGCAAGACCAGTTGTGGTGACACAGGAGTGCTGAGCTTTCTTTCCCTTTGCTGAGCACTGAGAGCTTACTTCAGCTTACAAAAGCACTCAGAGATGTCAGGAGTTTTGCAGGATTGACCCCTGCACATTTTGTTAAACAATTACAGTAAAAGCATACCAACAATTATTGCTGGTTTAGCATTTTAAATACTTCAGTCTCTACAAACAAAATGAGGCTCACTTCTGATCTCCCCTCTACCCTGAGACAAAATGCTCATTGATTTACGTAAGAATTTTCCTGGAATACAGACCTTGAGGCATTTTCTGAACATTTATGATTTGTACAGGCCCTACCTTCATTAGAGAGTCTCCAAATTCCCATTGACTTTAATGAGAGCTAAATAGGGAGATAAATTATAGAAAGGTTATGCTTATGGTAACTTCTCTACCACTCTTGTAAAGCTAATATCAAAATTATTTTTTATGTATTACAGTAATAATATTATGATAGCACCAAAAATTCTACTCAGAGGACTTTCAGTACATGGGCAATGATTTTGTACTATTTTTCCAATTCCAAATTCAGAGATGGCATATTTATTTATTTATTTAGTCAGGCTTTCAGAAGCAATGGTAATAAGCAGAGCAAAAATGTCTTCGCAGTTGCAGTCCTTTACTATGAAGTGTTAATCCATATATTTTAATTCTAATGAAAGATTCATGTTTGTGCTGTCTCCTCAGTTGGTGTTAGAGACATGGTATTTCCTTTATCAGTGTAGCTACAGAGAGTCTCTAAAGGAGGTCTTAGCATGGTACAATGTGAAATACCTAAGGACTTGACCAAAAAACATATAATTAAGTCATATGTATTGCTATTTCTTTAATAGTTATATCATTTAAAAATATAAATCAAAGTTGTAGTTATTTGTGATTTAATTATCTGTTCTATGAAGTAGCAAGATACAGAGTTATTTTCTTCTATAATTTTATGCAGCAGTCTAAGGGACCAATAACATCTCGCTTACAGTGTGATCATACAAATTTTATGATCAGTAAGACTGGTCATCTGAGCAGTAAAAAGGCATTTAGTTGCTTCTGAAGTATCTTACATGTAAACATATTTCTAAGATATAAAAAGTTTTGGCAGCTTCTTCCCTGAAAGCATTTATTTTATGGGGATTTTTGTTGTTGTTGCTATTGTTGTTGTTGCATGTTTTTATTTTTACTATGGAGACTTTGAGCAAAAATGTCTTATTTTCCAATATCAGTGATCACAGAATCATACAATTGTAGAATGGCTTGGGTTGGAAGGGTCCTTAAAGATCATCTAACTCCAACCCCGTGCCATTGAGAAGGATGCCAGTGATAAAGTATTTATTTTTTACTGGTAATCTAGTCTTATTGGTAATAGTCTTACTGTTGGTAATTGATAATTAGTCTTACTGGTAATTACAGAAGTTCTTTGCCTTTGGCAAAATCTGTAGAATGAATAAGTGGGACAACTCACACAGTTACTTTCTATATACATGTAAGTGTCAAAATCATTGAAAAGCTGTAACTAGTCTGTAACCTGATGATTTCCTTACTTTTGGTCTATACCTCTAAGGAGCAGAGCCCATACGTCCTAAATCATATGAAGAACCACAGTGACCCAGAATTTTAATTATTATTTAAATGGGGAGGGTCTCTGCATTTAAAATTTCCACATTATTGGTGGATTTTGTTTTCTAAAATGCATTATAAGTCTTAAGTTGGTTATGTGAAAGGGAAGAAGGAACAGACAGATGAGTAATGGCTGGTACATTGTAATGTATTTGGCATTCAAGAAGTTATACAAATGTGGAGAGATTTTCATTGCCCATTAAAGGGAAGGGAAGAAAATGCAGGGAAGCTGTTTGCTTCACAGCTTGTATTTCTGCTGTTTTAATTGTCGAATTGTTAGCCTTCTCAACTAACCTCTGTGCTCCTCCCCTGAGAAAAGCTGCCATCAAATGATGACCCAGAAGAAATATGGGTGATTTCACTGTTCCTGTTTAAAAAAAAAAAACAAAAAACAAAAAACACTTGTTTGGTATCAAGGGACCTTGCTAGGATACTTAGGAGAATATTTTCTGTTGAAGCCAACTGACCATCCATCTCCCTTTTTAACTAGTGTCAAGGCTGGTTTACTTGATGATGATTTGATGCCCAGCAATTGCTCCCCTTAGCCCACTGAAAATGAGTGATGACAGGGGAACAGCCGTCAAATAGAACAAGCTGAGATATTGTAGCAGGGAGCTTAGCAGAGCTGAGTCCTACATAAAAGAGCCATTATAAAACGATGAAGTTCTGGAAAACAGCATTTTTTACAAGATGTTTTGTGGAGAATTATTTTTTTTTCCAGATTTGTAAGGTCTGTTTATTAAAACAAAATAAAACAAAGCAAAACAAACAAAGTGTCGTGGTTTAACCCGGCCGGCAGCTAAACACCACGCAGCCGTTCGCTCACCCTCCCCCCTCCCTCTCTGGGACGGGGGAGAGAAATGGAAAGTGAAGCCCGTGAGTTGAGATAAAGACAGTTTAATAAGACAGGAAAATAATAATAACAAAATAATAATAACAATAATAACAATAATAATAATATGGTGATAATAGGGAAATAATAATAATATGTACAAACAAGTGATGCACAATGCAATTGCTCACCACTCGCTGACCGATGCCCAGCCTAACCCCGAGCAGTCCGGCCCCGTCCCCCCGGCTAGCCACCCCTATATATTGTTTAGCATGACGTCAGATGGTATGGAATACCCCTTTGGCTAGTTTGGGTCACCTGTCCGGGGTCTGTCCCCTCCCAGCTCTTACTGCACCCCCAGCCTGCCCGTTGGCAGGACAGAGCAAAAGGCTGAGATGTCCTTGGCTTAGTATAAGCACTGCTCTGCAACAATTAAAGCATCGGGGTGTTATCAGCACTCTTCTCATCCTAAGTCAAAACACAGCATTCCACCAGCTACTAGGAAGAAAATTAATTCTGTGCTAACTGAAACCAGGACATCTATCCACCCCTTATTCCATACCATTTATGTCATGCTCAGGTTACACTCTTTTCCATACATTCTAATTAGTCACCTATAGTAATCATGGTAGTGATAACATACAGTGTAATATACTAATTAACATGGTACAATTCAGTTTATGGGCTATTCTCACCCAGTATTAAATCTCCTTGAGGTACACACCAGACCTCTCCGTTCTTTTGCATCACCCACCAAGTGTATCCAGGTCCCTGAGCGAAAACAATTCCACGAATAGGTTTGCCTTTTCCTGAGGCAGGAGTAGCCCAGACTGTTTTACCCAGCATATTTTTTACATGCACTACAGGAACCTTATCCCCATCTACAGTACGTAACAGGTTTGATTGGGCAGGTCCAGCTCGGTTGGTAGATCCCCTAGTATTGACTAACCAGGTGGCCTTTGCCAAATGCGTATCCCAGTTTTTGAACGTCCCAGCGCCCATTGCTTTCAAGGTAGTCTTTAACAGGCCATTGTATCGTTCAACTTTCCCGGAGGCTGGTGCATGATAGGGGATGTGATACACCCATTCAATACCATGTTCTTTGGCCCAAGTGTCTATAAGGTTGTTTCGGAAGTGAGTCCCATTGTCTGATTCTATTCTTTCTGGGGTGCCATGTCGCCATAGGACTTGCTTTTCAAGGCCCAGGATGGTGTTCCGGGCGGTGGCATGAGGCACAGGATATGTTTCCAGCCATCCAGTGGTTGCTTCCACCATTGTAAGTACGTGGCGCTTGCCATTGCGAGTTTGAGGGAGTGTGATGTAATCAATCTGCCAGGCCTCTCCATATTTATATTTCAGCCATCGTCCTCCATACCAAAGAGGCTTTGACCGTTTGGCTTGCTTGATTGCAGCACATGTTTCACAGTCATGAATAACCTGTGCTATAGCGTCCATGGTCAAGTCCACCCCTCGATCACGAGCCCATCTGTATGTTGCGTCTCTACCTTGATGGCCTGAGGTGTCATGGGCCCATCGGGCTATAAATAATTCACCTTTATGCTGCCAATCCAGGTCCACCTGAGCTACTTCAATCTTAGCAGCCTGATCCACCTGCTGGTTGTTTTGATGTTCTTCAGTAGCCCGATTCTTGGGCACATGAGCATCTACGTGGCGTACTTTCACAGCCAGGTTCTCTACCCGAGCAGCAATATCTTGCCACAATGCAGCAGCCCAGATGGGTTTGCCCCTGCGCTGCCAGTTGTTTTGCTTCCATTGCTGTAACCATCCCCACAGGGCATTTGCTACCATCCATGAATCGGTGTAGAGATAGAGAACTGGCCATTTTTCTCGTTCAGCAATGTCTAAAGCCAGCTGAATGGCTTTCACTTCTGCAAACTGACTCGATTCACCTTCTCCCTCAGCAGCTTCTGCAACTCGTCGCGTAGGACTCCATACAGCAGCCTTCCATCTCCGATGCTTCCCCACAATACGACAGGACCCATCAGTGAACAGGGCATATTTCTTTTCATTCTCTGGCAACTGGTTGTACAGTGGGGCTTCTTCAGCACGACCCACCTCCTCCTCTGATGATATCCCAAAGTATTTGCCTTCTGGCCAGTCCATGATCACTTCCAATATTCCTGGGCGACTGGGGTTTCCTATTCGAGCCCGCTGAGTAATCAGTGCAACCCACTTGCTCCATGTAGCATCAGTTGCATGATGCGTAGAGGGGACCCTTCCCTTGAACATCCAGCCTAGTACTGGCAATCGGGGTGCTAGGAGGAGTTGCGTTTCAGTACCGACCACCTCCGAAGCAGATCGAACTCCTTCATATGCTGCCAATATCTCCTTTTCAGTTGGAGTATAGCGGGCCTCAGATCCTCTGTATCCCCGACTCCAAAACCCCAGGGGCCGACCTCGAGTTTCCCCAGGTTCTTTCTGCCAGAGGCTCCAGGTGGGGCCGTTCTCCCCGGCTGCAGTGTAGAGCACATTCTTTACATCTGGTCCTGTTCGAACTGGCCCAAGGGCTACTGCATGGACTATTTCCTGCTTGATTTGTTCAAAGGCTTGTCGTTGTTCAGGGCCCCACTCAAACTCATTCTTCTTACGGGTTACTTGGTAGAGTGGGTTTACAATCAGACTGTAATTTGGGATGTGCATTCTCCAAAACCCCACAACACCTAGGAAAGTCTGTGTTTCTTTTTTGTTAGTTGGTGGAGACATAGCTGTTATTTTGTTGATCACATCCATTGGGATTTGACGACGTCCATCTTGCCATTTTATTCCTAAAAACTGGATCTCTCGTGCAGGTCCTTTGACTTTATTTTGTTTTATGGCAAAACCGGCTTTCAGAAGGATTTGGACTATCTTCTTCCCTTTCTCGAAAACTTCCTCTGCTGTGTCACCCCACACAATAATGCCATCGAGCTATAAAGGACCAGAGCCCATCTATATTTGTGGAGTGACAGGAGGATCTCAGCAGTTGACTGTATTGGAGGCTGAAGTGAGTCTGACTGGGAATGAGTGGGAAAAGCACCGCATTGTGACTGGCCCGGATGCTCCATGTATCCTTGGCATAGACTATCTTAGAAGAGGATATTGCAAGGACCCAAAAGGGGAAACAAACAAAAAAAAACAAACAAAAAGTCATCTACTTGGAATGAACAGCTCAGTTAGAATTTATATAGAATTTATTAGCTCTGTTTCTGCAGGATTCAGCCGAACCCTGACATCTACAAAAGTCAAAAAGGAAAAAGCAGCAGCTCAGTGTGGGATATACAAAACTAAAGCATAGAGAGCTACTGCACTTGATGGTTAGGAACTGTTATATGTACTCATGATATTAATCCAACGTCTTTTGCTTTGGACATTAGCACACCTTATTCCATGCACTCCATAACAGAAACAAAACTTGAGACATCACAAAAATCACAAAGGCAAGAAACACAAGCAAAGAGGTGGCCACCTATAAAATTGTTTTGAATTCCATCCATGTGGCAAGGCCAAATACTGGGATGCCAAGGTCCAGAGGTGGTGCCTGAGCTTTACTGGAGCTTCTGGACCTATGGGTGGTGGGTATGAGTTGAGCCCCAGCTGACGATTACAGGCTCAGAGCCACCACACCACTTTTACTCACAGAAATAGAAAGTGTTTTTACTTGTGCAGTGTCTGTAGCTACTTTTCCTACAGCTAGAACTCTTTTGTAGACTATGGGCTACAGGCAGTCTTACAAATGTATTTAGGTGCCTTACATTCACTTGGGGCCCATTACAAAGGAAACATATCTGAAAAAGATAAACGAATCACAGAATTATAATTAATGAATTATGAAGGTTTTATTGTAGACATACAGAACTCAGTTACTGTAAAACAGTCTTCGGTAAGTACAACCTAAGAAATGTTACAAGCAAGATGAGTTTATGATATGAAACCTTAATGGAAACATATACAACACATCTATTTTTTACTGATGCACCCTATGATGTATATGTTTTTAATGAGACATAGTTACAAAATTTCTTAGTGTTTTTTTTCTAGAGATAAAAATGCTACACTGAAAATACCAATTTTACACATTTAAAACTTAAAACCATGGGCATTTTTTATTTAGTTTTTATTCCTGTTCTTGATAATAAATAGCTTCTGTGGTCTTTTGTCTCTTGTGTCACACGCACTGATGTGGGGAAGGTGTCTGGTGGAGAAAAAGATATTTTCAGCTATAAGATATATTCCCCTAAGCTTAAGCCTGCTAGAATACATCACATTTTGGATGTAGATAATCTAGAACAGCCGGAGTCACTCTGTTGACACACAGCTCTGCATTAATAGCTAGTATGATATACATGTATATATATATATATTAAAAAAAAAAAAAAGAAAAAAAAAAAAGGAAATGGATATGGTAAAAAGTAAATAAAGAGTAACTTTAATGTTGAAAGGTATTTGCCTTACCTCCTCTGGCATACAAGGCATATGTATAGATGAGTAGTAATAGATAAATGTGTTCATGGCAGTTGGATTTAGATAGCACTATATAGCTTTCTACAGTAAATGTATCAATGATAGATATGGCTAGCTTCCAAGTTTGATGACATGTTATTTTTTAAGAAAAAATATGATTTTTTTTGTATCTGAACATCATCCAGCCAAGATTAGATAACTCTTTTATTGCACGTGCAACTGTGAATAGATATGGGAGACTAACATTTCCTTCACAGTATGCTTCCTGTAAATTATGGCCCTTTTATATAGATTGAAGCCTCTCCCTTCACAGATTCATAATACAAGCCACATTCTGCTGTTCCAGTGCCACTGTTCAGTGTTTAGGTGGTGAAAGGTTGAGAGCTCTAAAGATGGATTTTGGCACAGTTTACACAGCTAAAATTTCACACTAGCTGATTTAAGCCTAACGGTGGTGGAATCTCAGCCAATAACAAGTCTGTGCCAATGAGGTCAGTGCAAGACACCACAGACGATTAGTGAGCCTTTTGGTAGTGGATATGGCTCTGGTGTCCTGTAATGAGTTATTAAAATGTAAGAAACTGAACTAGCTCCATATACATAACACTCATCTATCATAGAATTCATTTAATGTCTCCTCTGTAATGTTAATGAGATGAAAAGCCTTTTCTTCCTTTCTAAGATAAGCATTAATGACACAGAATCAGCTTCAGTGAATGGAAAAGAACGAGTTCACCTACACTATAATTTGTAATTGGCTCACTCATGGGACTTGAGTCTTTTGCATGAAAACTAGAGCTGTGTGAGCTCTCAGATGTGTTCCATTCATGCCTGCATTGTCACAGGAAAGATTTGAAGGCATCAGTTTGCATTTAATTAAGACTTCTGTGACTTACTCTGAAAACTCTTAAGCAAAATGTTCATCAAAAAGTTCTTAAGACTCAGGTTAAAGGGAGGTCTATGTTTGAAACTACAATCTCTTTGTATTGAGAAGCTGTTGTGAAAGATCGTTACGTTTAAAATGGATATTTCTTCATAATGAAATACAACAAAAGGCATAAAATCTGTTGCGGTTCCTGTTGAACTTGTGCACCTTCTGAATAATGTGGGTTGACTATGGGGGAGTCCACTGAAAAATGATTAATTTTAAGTCTTTATCAATGGGTGTTTATCTGCTGCTAATTTAGAACAGTGTCTCAGGGAACTATATTTGAGAGTCACACACATATACAATGATTCCATTGTGATTGGTTTTATTGCAGTGAATGCCAGTGAGATTTTAAGAGAAGGAAAAAGGGGAGTGATCCTTCCCTTCCCTTCCCTTCCCTTCCCTTCCCTTCCCTTCCCTTCCCTTCCCTTCCCTTCCCTTCCCTTCCCTTCCCTTCCCTTCCCTTCCCTTCCCTTCCCTTCCCTTCCCTTCCCTTCCCTTCCCTTCCCTTCCCTTCCCTTCCCTTCCCTTCCCTTCCCTTCCCTTCCCTTCCCTTCCCTTCCCTTCCCTTCCCTTCCCTTCCCCTTCCCCTTCCCCTTCCCCTTCCCCTTCCCCTTCCCCTTCCCCTTCCCCTTCCCCTTCCCCTTTCCCTTCCCCTTTCCCTCTCCTTTTTTCGTTCCTCTCCTCTCCTCTCCTCTCCTCTCCTCTCCTCTCCTCTCCTCTCCTCTCCTCTCCTCTCCTCTCCTCTCCTCTCCTCTCCTCTCCTCTCCTCTCCTCTCCTCTCCTCTCCTCTCCTCTCCTCTCCTCTCCTCTCCTCTCCTCTCCTCTCCTCTCCTCTCCTCTCCTCTCCTCTCCTCTCCTCTCCTCTCCTCTCCTCTCCTCTCCTCTCCTCTCCTCTCCTCTCCTTTTTTTTTTTTTTTTTTTTTTTTTTTTGTCATGGCACTTAGGGGTGCTGGTTTCAGAAACCTAAACTACTGAATCTTTCTGACTGGGTTCACAGGACAATCTTTGCTGCCTGTACTTAAAAAGTTTGTTGCATTTTGACAGTATCGAGCAGTATTGCATATATGGGTGTAGGGAGAGTATATGTCACACTAATATCTTTATTCTGACATATTTAAGAATTCCAACTGTAGAGATAATTGAAAGAAATACATGATCTCAGGTTCAGACATGGAACACATGACAACTACATGGGAAAACTGGAAGTGCTTTCAGGAAGAGAAAGTGTCAGTCTAGGACTCTTCCAACAACAAAAACAACAAAAATTGTAAGGGTCATAATCTTTATTTTGCATAGCAAAACTATAATCAAAATGAAATTGGTATCTCTGGTGAATTATAGCCCCTCTTTTTGTGTCACCGTCAAAAAGTTCCTTTTCTCATTAGTGGTTTCTAATCATATGTAAAAAAAAAGAAAAAAAAAAAAACACAAACATTTTACCTTTAGAATAAAGTAGTAGATAAGATGCATTTTTGACAGAACTTTCCACCTGATCTTCCCTTAATCCCTCATTCTGTGCATTACTCAGTTTAAACATTGCCCTGGTTGGCAGTCAAGAAAAGAGGCAGCACAAATTACAAAGGCAGCTGAAAACTAAGACATACTAAGAACAAAGCTATATCTTTGTATTTAGGTTGTTTGTTTGTTTTTTTGCCACTAAAACAAGTGATGTGGCCAGTGAACGACATGTCAGTTCTGGGTACAGAGGTGCCATTCTTGGTTTTTCATGTGTCTATTAGGTAACCTTTGGTAAGTCTTCGAGCCTTCTTAGACCTTACTATAGTAGGGATAGTGATCTTGTTGAAAAGCACCTGCAGCAGTTTATTGCCTTTCTGATTCAGTTACTGTGACCTTATACCAGCAGTTCTCTAAACATTTTTCTTTGTCTTCCACTTTCTCTTAAAAGAGAATGGAGATTTAAGTTGGAGTAAAGAATATGTCCTGAGATTTGTCATCAAAGAATTCCTGGGTTGAGAATAGGGTATGGTGCTGAAGAAATTCTGCTTAGAGAAGGTAGAAGAGAGGTGGAGTAAAGAGAAAGTAGGATAAAACCCTATGCTTGTGGCTGCCAAAAGCCCTTGAGACCATTCTCCTTTTACCTCTAATAATCAAAAGAAATTAGATTGATTTCAGCCACTCCTACCACACATGTGGTTCTACCCAGACAAGGATGGAGTAAACAAATGAACCACTGCAATTGAGAAGTCCTGGAGTCACTGCTGAGAGACAGAAAAATAAGCTTAGCATGGTAGGCGTGATCTTCAGTTACACATTTTTCACTCAATTTACTAGTTTGGTTAGAGTATTCATAGCATAGCTCTTTCCTCATCTTTTTCCATCTCCATTGCTGCCACAGACACCTTCTTCCAGCCACATACCTGATCCCACTGTCTTCTACACCTTAAACCACACCTTTCTTTAAGACTCTATTGATATTTCAGAAAATCTTCTGACCCCTCCTGAAAATGTCATATGCAAGAAACATAAGAGAGCTATAGTATAAGAAGAAACAGTGAAACACAGAATGGAGGAACTATCTTTATTTGTTATGTTGTATGTATTGACATACAAAGTATTGTTTCTATTTAATAATACGTAATGCGTTCTCTGGAACTGGGTAATGTGATAATAGAAAAAAGCCATTCTATTGTTGTGGTGTCCTTCAAAAACAAATTAGGAATCACTTATTCTAAGTCCACTTTCCCATACTGTGTGATTATAGTTTAATTGCAGTAAAAAATCAGAAATGGTGTACATCCATTGTGCTCCTTACTATATTAGTATATAATCCATTCATGTGTTTGCAGGAATTGTATTTTTAATGTATTGAGAGCTAGATACTGAGGTTTGATCCCTGCCTACCAGTTGAAAGAATGAATAAACATTGTATTTACCTAAGTGATGTGCTATTCATAACTGTTTTTGTTTGTTTGTTTGTTTGTTTGTTTGTTTGTTTGTTTTTTACTATTTAGCAAGAGACAGTTTCAAATACCTATGCCCCAGGGACATCAACATTTCTAATTACCATGGGACAGTCACTAATCCTTTAGGAAAAGATCTAAAGCTTGACATCTTAATTAAGAATTAAGTTCTAGAATTACTAAAAATCAACAGGGCAAAGTTATAGATCTGAATGGAATTCAGAATATTCTGGACCCTGAACTGTGATTCAGCCTACACTAATCTTCCTAGCTGGGTAAAAGTCTTGACAGCTTTTTAGCTGAGGAAACAGAATCTATTAGAATTGAATTAAGATATAATAATAAGATGTATTAAGATATAATATAGCTTTGTTCAGTGCATCTTTAAATATTTTTTATTTTTCTATTATTTGAATTATGATGAAGACAACTATTTACTTATTTTAAATATGTCAAGTGTTAGAAATAATGATAAATTGGCTGGCAAAGAGATATTTGATACCCAGGAGAACTGTGGCCCACACACCGTTGCTACCAATTTCAGAATGCACAGCAATCCAGCCTGAATCTCAAGAAATATCTTTTCCAGTAAGCTGCATGGAGCAAATGAAAGCTGATAATACAGTGTGTCAGTTTGGAATAGATGTTGTCTAGTGGTCTAACCACTAGAAGGATTAGCCAAAAAAATTTGGCAGTCACACTTGGGAAACTGTCTGAACTGTGAGAGTAACTAAAAGTTTCTAACACTCGTACAAATAACCCATAGACTGTGCTGATGTAGAGATATAGTATACTGAGCATGGCTGGCATAAGACATTTTGGGAAAAGGATGTCACACCTTAGCAGAATAATCTGCTCATAGGATGTAGGAGTGTTTTTAAATCTTCTCTGTTGTTTGTGACCTGAAGCACGAGGGTTTATATCCCCTTTAAAAATGTTTTATCCTATCTGAAGCAACTGTGGAAGGCTTTTATTATTGAGATAAATCTACAGTCTTTGTTTTTGCCTTTTCAGTTCATTGTCATTTTGTAGAAATGAGTTCCACCAGCATGTTTTATACTACATTGACATACAACCCTTGCTACATATACAAAACATATTTGAAAGTTAATATTTAAGTCTTCTGTTATTAAAAAAAAAAAAAAAAAAAAAAAAAGCAGAAAACATCAAAGTATGTTCTTTCTAAAATGTGTGATTTTGTGTTTATAAATTGCAATTTGTTTGCTAGATCAGTCTAGCCTGTAAAGCTAAACTGTAGAAATTATGTTATCAAAACTTAAACAGGTTATATAGCTGATATCAAATAAAGGAATTTTCCTGAGTAGAACTATACTTATGCCCATTATGTTTTTTTTTTTTTTTTTTTACTGTCAAATGTTCATCAAATTCTCATGCTGTTTTATGATACCACTATGCTGGAGAAACTTTAAGGTATAATGCAAACTAGTATTCCATCTCCTTTTCTTATTTAAAATAGTTATTTGGTAAAAATAAATAAATAAATAAATAAATAAACACATTTAAGAGTAGCAATGATCAAGTCTTCCCATTTACTGTCTTCTGCAGTTAAACAGTGTACCTAACTACTGTGTAATACAGGAGCGACTTTTTTCCCACATTTGTATAAGAGTATTATTAAGATAAGTAGCTTGTTCACAATTTAATTTTATGTCTCATTATTTATGTCTTGGTCTTTCAGCATTAATGTGTTTCCTTTGTTTTCGTAATGATAATACCAATAGGGAAGACACAAATTTTTATAAATAAAATAAAATAAAATAAAATAAAATAAAATAAAATAAAATAAAATAAAATAAAATAATAAAATAAAATAAAATAGTTTCAATTTTTAAACAAAGTATAGCCCATAGCCCCAACCATTACTTGTACATTGGTTTCTGGGTTATTTCTTATGAATAGAGTCTGTCTGGGATTATTCTGGGGTTATTATATATGGAGAAAGATTCTGAATTGGTATAAGACAACAGACAGGCTTTTTATGGCTTTGTGTCTCCTCGTATCTCCTCATACAGTAATGGTTTAGGACGGGAAGAAGCACCAGGAGCTGTAGTGTTACTAGAATTCAATTCCATGACTATTTTGCACCCTAGGGGTAACTATAGTTCATAGCTGCCTTTATGGTGCCTCTCTGTGATTCAGAGACCCCTACAGAGAATTTGGAGGCACATAGCTTAATGCCACTTTCGTCTCATGCAGATTGCACCATATCATCATCAAACAGTTTAACTATTCTGAACTGATGGCCTTGACACTAAACTCGTTGAACCTATCAGTGTTTTCTAGCAATGACTGCAGGGAGCTGTGAGACAGTTCAGAAGAGGGGTATATCATCAGTAGAAATAATTCTGTAACACAGTAATCATTAGTGCAGTCACTGAAATTAAAGGCATATGTAAAAATGAAAAGGTAATATGGAAGACTTCATAAATGTAAAAAATATGAATGTCTTACAAAATTATGCACAACATTAGTTTAATGTTTATTTGATGAGAAGTTTTGAACCCGGTTCTTCAGGCAGAGGAACTGTTAGTGAAAATAAAGGTATTTAGTGAGGTAACTGTCCACTCAGTCTACGGTTCCTGCTAAGAAAAGCAAAGTCCTAATAGGGACACAGGATGCTCCTCAGTGACATGTACTATTCCTCACCGAGACCTAGCCTCCACTGGTTCAGCATGCACTCAGAAAATCCAAGATATTGAGGAATTTAGCCATCTTAGCTCCCGTACATCCTTCAGCTATCCTTAGTTAATTGGAATTAGCTACTCACCACGAGTAACTCAAAAGATAATGAAAATCTATAGCTCATATTTCTTTAAGATGGAAGTATATTGGACTGTTTGCATATCCAGCAATCTCAGAAAGTGAGACTGCTGGATATATCTCACATGGTCTGTGGCCTAATGCTACATCACAGAAATAAAAATGAGTTATGATTTTTCTTTCAGTAAGAATAGTTTTGATAATGAAATAACAGTCACTTAATCAATACAACACATGTGACTTCAGCAGAACTTGTCAGCCTTAAAACTGTATACAACACCATCCACCCAACAGATTATGACAGGATATAAAGAAGGATATTGCCAATCAAACGTGTCAGGAAGTGCAGGTGAAGAATATAGTTGCTGAAATTAAAATGAAGCAAGGATTAACATTTCTCCAAGTGTAAAAATGTTTAGACCTTCTCTGTCCTAAACTTTCTTCAAACTCATTTTACATTTCATCCAAAATTTATCATGATCACAGCTTGAAAACATCTTTGATTCATTTAAAAGCCAAGATGTGAGCCCCCAACATCCATGTTATTGCTTGCACTGTAATTAGACATTACATAATGTAATAGTAAAAAACAGCCTTATTATTTATTTATTTATTTTTATTTTTTTTTCACCCTTATAGATCAGGTTTGGAGGGTCTTCACTCTCCAAAACCATAGTTTTTACTAAACACATGTCTTTTTCAGCAACCATCTTTGCAAGTAGGGCCATGCAATCTCTCCATAGATAGTGTTTGTACACACACATACAGAAATTAAGACAACATCAACAGCAAATAGGTTTATATCCCAAAGAATTTTTACCCAAAGAAAAAAATAGAAATGATCAACAGACATAAAACTTTAGCCTGTGTAAATGAAATGGTTCTGCTGCATTAACTTCATAAAACCATAATCCTCTCCTCCATAAACTATTACATGCACTGCAACATATCTGATTTATGGGGTGTAGAATCGATGGGAAAAAATTAATGCTTGAAAAACATATTAGAGACATTATTGAACAGATTTTAATTGAGATTTGATTTCAATGCCCCTTATCCAGATGATTAATGGGTCCTACCCCTCGACTCCAGCAGGCAGGAAAGAGAGTCTTTAATATGACAATTAAGTATCTGTCTTTAGGTTTTATGTAGCTCTCTCCTCAGATCACTTCATCAGTACAGTGTGGCTTTTGTGCAGATTAAATTGAGACTCAATTTTCTCTATTTTCCAGCACTTACTTATGTTTTATGACAAGCACTAAATCAATTTTATGCTATTATTGATTTTTTCTTAAATGGACACAAACCATTTCGCCTTTTGCCCTTCTTTTCTACTTTCTTTCTATTTCCCTTTTTCACTGTATGCTTGATATACAGCCAGCTGAGGAAATTTCAAATGTTTCCTGAGATTTCTACATGTTGTACCAATTCATTCACTTTTTACTACATCAAAATTGAAAAACTTAACTTGAAATTCTATCAAAACATATGTGTTATTTTAATTTTAGAGGTTGGGCTCCTCTCTGCTTTATTCTTGAAAATAAAAAGAGGAGAGGAGAGGGGAGAGGAGGGGAGGGGAGGGGAGGGGAGGAGAGGGGAGGGAAAGAAAAGAAAAGAAAAGAAAAGAAAAGAAAAGAAAAGAAAAGAAAAGAAAAGAAAAGAAAAGAAAAGAAAAGAAAAGAAAAGAAAAGAAAAGAAAAGAAAAGAAAAGAAAAGAAAAGAAAAGAAAAGAAAAGAAAAGAAAAGAAAAGAAAAGAAAAGAAAAGAAAAGAAAAGTTTTCAAGGTTAGTTCCTCTTCTTTTTTCAATTAAACATAAGTGAATAAATAAATAAATAAACTTGACAATCTTTCTAATAACTTCTGAAATATCTGAATTGCAGCTTAAGCTATAATTTTTGAAACAGACTTGAAATCTAATTAATACATCGATGTAAGGAGAACCTATTTCATTGCTTGTGGGGAAAAGGGTATTATCTGCAAGGTGCAATAACTCCTCTGAGATGTGGCAACAGCCAGTGGTATACCATGCAATTAAGAAGCTCCTGGTTCTTCAGGGCTCTATCCTGTCTGACCTATGGCAAAAATTAACAACTGCCTTGGGCAATAAAAGTAACACAGTTTATAATCAGATAGCTTTTTTTTTTTTTTTTTCCCAGAGAATTATACATTAAGAAGGATCAAAGAAGGAAAGAAGAAATGTAATTCAGTTAACAAAATATGTTGGCCTTTTCATTTTCTGACTGTTTAGGGTCATGGAGAAGGTTATGAAGGATTGTTCTCTTTCTTTCTTTGTTTGAAGTCCAATATGCCTGAGTCCAGGTGATAAAATTGATCTTTAAAATAAGTAGAGTAGCTTCATTTTGCTGGAAAAATCAATAAAGCCTTTCATTGTGTTGGGTAGTTATCTAATAAAATTTTACTTGTAAAACTTCAAAATATTTTTTAAAATGTGTCAAAAACAAACAAGAAAATAAACTATCAAAAAACAGCAGCAACAGCAGTTTTCCAAATAACACCAGTTTACTTACTGATTCAAAAAAACAATGTTAATCTCAATCATCACTGTCATGACATCTTCGCTTAGTTAATGCTTCCTTCAACCTCAGGAGAAATTTCAGCTGCCCTGAATGACAGATTTTGGCTGGAAATATTTAGCTTTTTCTTAGTGAGATTCTATTGTTAGCATGTAGATACTTGTGATCATAGTAAATACAGAACACATAGTAAATATAGAATATGTAGGATGGCTGGAGGCATTCTATGGAGTTTCAAGAGCTTTCCTGATAAATAAATAAATAAATAAACATTTTTTAAAAAAAGTTTTGTTTTTTAAGTGAAACCAAAACAATACAAGAAAAAAGATTAAGAAAGTATAAGATTAAGAAAAAAGTCTTGAATTTCAGCATAGTATAGATTGAAATGCTGTTGTCTATATGAAGTGTAAGTCAGACAGTAATCTGGTAATTAGAAAAAAAATATTAGAGCTATGCCATTGTTCTGTAGATCCCTTAATGTAGATCCCTTGATATTCTCTCCTTGCAAGAAACTTGCCAGTAACAAGTTGATAAACTTTCATGATTAACAGGAGACTCAAAGGTTTTTATTTATTTCTTGTCTTTCTCTTGGCTTTTAGATATGAAGATATCACAAATCAGCCTGCAAGCTGCCTTTCTACTACATGTAAAAAGAAAGCTTTCCTTGCAAGTGCTAGATGTATGTGATGTGAATCCTATATTTCTGTAGCAAAGAACAGAGGTGCCCTGAACTCATTGCTTCTGGATGAAATTCAAATTCAGAGTGCTTACAGGTCAGGGACTACTTAGATGTAGACTAATCCAAAATCCAGATATACCATTTTCCTTCTCTAGAGAAAGATATATTTTGCATTTTAAATTAAAGATGCATTTACTCAATTTCTTTCCATTTTGGTTTTATCCTTTTCTTTGTTATTACCATCATTGCTGTTAATAGTTATTTTATTACTACTGTTGCTATAATAATATTAATCACTATATTGTGTTACATGATCATGTAAATACTGCAAATTAAGAAAATTCTGACAAGTCCAGTAGACAGCTTAATCTACTGAAAAGCTGGTCTGAGTTAAATTTCCTGAACCTTTGCTTATTCTGTTAGCATATTTGTCTCCTGCAATTTACTCTTTTCTCCATCAATCCTATTTGTATCCTCTAATTTTAGATTATTTTTTTTTTTTAATAAAAAAATTATAATGTTTAATCCTCCTCACAAACAGAAGTTGTTTTAAAATAGATCCAAATAATGTCATACTGATTAAATGTTTCTAGTTGATTCCTCTAGCTTTTCTGATTTTTTTAAAAAAAATATTTTTAAATTGACATTATTTATTCATTTTCTGTCCTTGTGTTTCACATGCCTGTGATATTCAGACACACAGATATGTTTACCCAAAAGAAAAACAATACTATGGGTTACATCTTATAATTTCTTCTTGACACGTCTGGTTGGAAGTTTCTGTCCTTATGACTGTGAAGCTAACTTAAGTGAAAGAGAGAGTTAAGACAGGACATTTGGCACTGTGTGGAATTGCAACTTAAAAAAAATATGTATCAGGTGATTCTCATTTCCGCAACATACATGTTTGGGACTGTATAGGAAATATTCAATTTCCAGGCTTGAAACGCATGCATATCACAGAGTTCTACTTAAACACTTTAATGGCAATAAATCAACAATGAATGTCCTATATGCAATGAGGGGCAAATTACCACAGTAGCCCAATCAATTGAAAATATAAATATGTTTACAAAAATAAATGTTCTATAGATGAAATACGAGTGCAGATAAGCATAATTGCCTTTTCTTACATGTAGGCGAATGGTAACACGTATCAAATTCAGCTGGATTTTTGATGTAGCATTGGAAATTATTTGTTTTGTTTGAAGGCTCATAATGTGTAAAGTAGCCCTTGACAAGATGCTAAAGCCACAGAGCTTTCAGAAGTATTCCTCAGCACAGCATTATCAACTGTAGCCTTAAAAGAACAGGAGACCTTTGTGTTTTGCCCACGCGATAGAGATTGTCAGCTTTCTGGAATAAATTACAAGCCTAATCTAAAATCTTATTGATTCAGATCAATATATAGCATTAGCTTTGTATGCCAGTCCCCCACCCCCATCCCTCCTACACACATATGCAGAAACATGTATTCCCTCATCCCAGCAAGCAGCACTGTAAGTAATGTACCCAGAGGAGAACGCAGTGCTTCTGTTCTGTAGGCCAGCACCCACCAAACTACCAAACTACTTGTTGGAAGCAAGGGCCATGCCAGACAGGCCAGGGAGCTGCACAAAAATTGGAATTTCATCTTTGTTATACACATGGAGATATTTGGGATATTTTTGGATAAGCATTCCTGTAGCTGCCTGCTGGCTGGAGTGAGCTGAGGCTGGGGAAATAAGCGTAGGCTGTTCTGGCCAAAGTGATTGCCTAGCAACAGAAAGCCCCGGAGAAGCAGGGCAGGACATGGCTAGGGTACTGGTCCCTCATGGAGCCTGGTGGGAAGGGTGCTGTCAGCGGCACTTGACTGCTGTCTCTCTAGAAATGGTCTGTTCCTCCTTGACGGTTAAAGCACCTTGGCTCAGTGAAGTACACCCTAAGAGGAGAGGGTGGTGAAAGAGAAGAAAGAAAGAGAGGGACCTGACCTTAATGAGGTCAGAAAAGTCCCTCAGAGGAAACAGCACTGTGCTGGAGATCTTGGGGACACAGTCATGCTCATGCTTATCCTCATGCTCCCTTCCCTTCCCTTCCCTTCCCTTCCCTTCCCTTCCCTTCCCTTCCCTTCCCTTCCCTTCCCTTCCCTTCCCTTCCCTTCCCTTCCCTTCCCTTCCCTTCCCTTCCCTTCCCAGTAAGTATGGTAAAACACCTTAACTCAGCTCTGCAAGGGAGAGAGGGAGGGGAAGGGACCACCTTCAGAGTGCAGCTGGAACTGGAAGCTGTCTGCATCAGCCGTTAGAAATATGTGGAGAAATTACCTATCATTCCCTGTAGAGACATCCAGCAACCATCCCAACCCAGCTTTTCAGTTCGGTGATAATATGCTCCTATCAGTTTTAATAGCCCCATGCTGGATTCAGGAGGTATTATGGATTGTACAGCAAGCATATTGTCATTAAATTAAATTTTCAGAACATTCCCCAGCTCATCACAAATACCACAGAGAGTAATCATAATCGGTTCTCAACACATGTGTAATTGCCTTCAGCTGGCGTTTTTTACAGTTGACATTGTTCAGCAGTGATAAGGTGATTGGTGATTTGAATACACAGCTTGTTTCATAGCTGCCGTAATTGAAATATGGTATGTGTGAATGGAAGATTACATTAAGACCTAGGATAATCACCTGACATGAGAGTAATTGAGTCTACAATCTGCCACTGAGTCTCTCAGGGAGGGCTGAAATGAAAAGAAGCCATTAGTAGATTATGCCACTGCTGGCTCGACTCGGCGCTGCTCTGAGCGGCCGTGCCAGGCCGGCATTCCTCGGCTGCAGGCTGCGTACTGCCGGCTGAGCCGCCGGGGGGGACAGCACCACTGGAAAGAAAAGTTGAACTTCTTGCTCAGCAGAGAGCAAGCCCAGTTCTAGAAGAAATACTCCCTGCTGTCTCAGGAAACATTTCTTCTGTATTGTTCCTTTGGTAGAGACATAAGGTCCGATCACACATCCGTGCTCTTCCCTTTGTTCCCTTTGGGGGGGAGGGGGGGGGAGGGGAGAGGGCTGAAAAACTCAGCACGAGTTTATCCCAGTAGTTTTACACATACGTTGTCAAATGTTAGGTGTTTATCCACTAATAGAGGAAAAAGCCTGTGATTCTGTGATTCTGTGAATCTTACCGAAAGGAAATCAAACGGATCTAAGGACAATTAAAAGGGTTTCTACATCCCGGAAGCATTAAGTGGTAATTGTTTTTATGGAATTTTAAAACTTATTTACAGAATGTGGTGGGAAATTTTAAAATTAGTATTGCATTCTGTTGACCTAAAGGTGTAGTAAAAAGATTGACCTTATTTATTTGTGTATGTTCATTATATGGGCTACATCAGATTCTTGATTTTTAAAGATTGGGAGTAAACTGAGGGCAATTATACTAAGGGTAACCAACAGGAACAGTCTTATCTAACCTGGAAAAATAAATGTAATAATGTGCCTACAAATTTGCAACAAATATTTACTCCAGGTGTCCAGACTTAATGAACAAAAACATAATTGCTTTTTACATAGAATATTTACTTCTTACCCACTGAGGATTGTCTTGTGTTGGAAAAGTCTGTCTGTCTTCCCTTTTTTCTTTCTTCCTTTGGAAGGAGATTTTTTACTTTCTGGTGGTGGTAGTTTGTTTTGTTTGTGTTGTTGTTATTATTATCGTTGTTCTTTTCTCCTCCCCAAATCTACTGTATATACAGATCACAAACCCTGAACAAAGAAGAATTGCAAACCCAGCTGAGATAAACATGTCAGAATTACTGTTAAGAGGCTGATGCCCAGAGTGTTTAATGGCTTGAAAAAATGATCAAGCATTTATGCAGCTACCCCTTCAAAAACTATCATTGAGCCAATGATAATCCAGTTATAATAATGACTACTGAGTCAATTAAGCTTAGCATGCAGAGAAACTACTTTTTTAATATTAAATAACTGTATGTTAGAAACCAAATATGAAACCAGAAATTTTACAGAAAAGCTGTAACATTTAGGTTAGAAGCCTCTGGTAAAAGTCATATACAGCAAAGCACACCTAACCTGTAGGGTGTAATCCATGAAGTTCTGGGATTCTCCTTTGAGATGCCAAGAATCCTGCTTCTTTCATAACTTTACAGTGTGTACTAATTTTTGGAATCCAAAAAACAGCTGTACTATCCTGCAAATGGCGGTAGGATACAGAACTCTGCACAATCTTCTCTGCACACAACAAGCAGCTGCTTAACAATTGCCTTGCTGGTTTTTGTCCTTTCTCAAATCCTCTTCAAAACAGGTTTTGTACTTGGCAGAAGTGTCTTGCACATTCTGTCAGTACAGACCTCTCCAGCACTTTTTAGAGCACACTTATGCAAAGGTGAAAGTGTAGTGACTCAAGATAGACTTGTTTATTCTTATATTCCACTTTTAATAACATCAGTCAGAAGATTTTTTTTTATTTTTTTTTTTTACAATTAAGGTCAATATAATCCAGTGCAGTATCTCTACAAACAGAAGAGTATAGGACAGGATATAGCTGCAACGGTGATGAACAAATTCCTAAATAGTGCAGTATCTTCCTCCTTATATTAAACACAGCATGTACGGGAGGCTGTCATTGTAAATGCTTTTCTAGTAAGGCCCCACCCTCATATAGGTGAAAGCTGTCTGATTTGAAAAAAAATATGATCATAAGTTATTATATTTAAAAGAAGCAGGTAAATATTTGGGTCACAGGCTTTTTCTGGTGGTCCTGGAAATTGAAAGTCCCCAGCTGCTTAAAGGAAAAACAACTCATTTTATCTGGAAATTACTGAATAACAGTAAACATGGACTGCATAATATATTTCAATCAATTAAAAAAAAAAAAAAAGAATGAAAATTAGTCAATTGGATTTAACCAGAAGAGTATAATATGAAAAATAATTCTCTAAGCAATCAACTCTGAGGAGGTCTTTAAAAAGATTCCTCAGTTACTCTGTGAATAACCTGCATGGTTTCTTTTTGCATATGAAATCCTTCCTCATTTTTTTAAATCTTGTTGATATTTTTTTCAAACCTAGATGTGCAGGGCATTCAACAGTATGACAAACTGTAACCTGAGGAAATTCTTGAAGGGTGTGCACAAAAGAGCTCTTAAAACCTCTGGACAGTTTGCTCAAGGATTTGTTGCTGGAGTTAAAAAACTGGAGTTGTAGAGTCAAATACTTTCAGGGAATTTTGATAGGTGCAAACATCAAGAGATAAAGCTAACATCTAGCTTTTGAGGAATGCAAGGAAAAGTATGTTAATCAATTTCAGTATTACAGGTTAAAATAACACTGCTTGAGAGTCTGAAGATAATTCTGTCCAACAAGGCCTTAACAAGGCCCTTTTAACTCATTACTGCTGCTGAAAGCACTACAAATTATCCGTTTCCAGTAACCTCCAAGTAGCTCTTACCTGCTTATTTCTTTGGAGGTCAGAGAACCAGTCTTTTTATTTCATATCTCTTAGGGAGTGGACAACTCAGATGTTCACATCTCTTTTTCAGAAGTGTGTCTAGTGTATACCACTTGTCAGACAGCTCTCTGGGGCAGTGTGGTCAATAAGCTCACCTATTTAAGAAAAATATCCCAATCATAACATTAACTCTACACGTTTGTATGCCTCTTTATTTTGTGTCTAGTTGAAGAGTAATGGATTCAAAACAGAAGTAAAAGCACACCTTCCCTTGAGCTATGCTAAAGGTGTCTCTGCTAAAAGTTTCTATAATATATATTGAAAAATTTAAGACCAGGACCTACAACTTTGCAAGTAGGGCAGACAGTCACAGCTTTGGCTTGTTTGACTATAAATTGCTGAAACAATGCAACTTAAAAACAATACAGTACTACAGTATGACACTGTCAATATCATTTATAGCACAATTTTACACAAAGGCAGAAGTATCATAAAAAAAAGAAGTCCTATCAGGTGCCCTAAAATGCCTTATGTCATAAATAAGTCAGATTTCTTAGAGGAAAGCAATAAAGTTCCAGTAGATTCGATTTTTCCCACTAAATAATCACCCTGACCTTTTTTCACTAACTTCACAATAACAGTTCCTGAAGAAGCAAGCAAACAAAGCGAAGGATTCATATGGCATACCCATATCTAAAACATGAAGAGAATGTAGAAAAGCATTGATGTTACTAGAGCAAAAAATACAAAATGAAACATAAAGCAGTGGATTTAAAAAATAAAAAAAATAAGTATGCTAATCCAAATCAATTAGCCCAGTACCAATTAGCCAGTATAAGGAATATATTGACAAAATAATAGACAAAGGAGAAATAAGGTAGATCTAGAGATTTTAATCACAAATTACTGGAAATTATATTATCATAAACATATCCACTAACAAAAAAAAAAAAAAAAAAAAAAGGCTAGTTAGAAAATTTGGTCATGGTTGTCACGTAGTTTACAGATTAATTGTTAGAATAACACCTGACATGAATTTAGGACTGAAAGAGGTATTAAGCTATTTACTCCAGAAACACTAATTTATAATTTTGTTTTGTTTGTATATTAAAATTACAGGTTTCTACTACTGGAAATATTTTCCTTTATGACCACTGTAAAATATTGGTGTTGCATCGCCTGTTGATAATTCATATATTGCATGAGATAGACATCACTGAGGGTTCATCACTGTATTTCATAATAGAGTATGAAGAAACACTCAGATTTTTAAATCAGAGACAAGTAAAACCTTAACTACTTTTGTGAATTCACAGATTAAGAACATAAAATCAGTGGAATATTTGACAAGTAATTGCTATTTTCAAGCTAATCTAATACCCTGTTATTCTAATACTAATGCAATATTCCAATGTCCTAATAACATCTAAACTGCATGTATAAACATGTAACTCATATGTGGTGTCAACCCAGGACCATTAATATGATTAGTTATACATAAAATGCAATGGATTATTTTGAGTTTGTGACTTGTCCAGAGAAGGGCGACGAAGCTGGTGAGGGGCCTGGAGAACAAGTCCTACGAGGAGCGGCTGAAGGAGCTGGGCTTGTTCAGCCTGGAGAAAAGGAGGCTCAGGGGTGACCTTATCGCTCTCTACAGGTACCTTAAAGGAGGCTGTAGTGAGGTGGGGGGTGGTCTGTTCTCCCACGTGTCTGGTGACAGGACGAGGGGGAATGGGCTAAAGTTGTGCCAGGATTGTTTTAGGTTGGATTTTAGGAAGAACTTCTTTACCAAAAGGATTGTTAGACATTGGAACGGGCTGCCCAGGGAAGTGGTGGAGTCACCATCGCTGGAGGTCTTTAAAAGACGTTTAGAAGTAGAGCTTAGTGATGTGGTTTAGTGGAGGACTTGTTAGTGTTAGGTGAGTGGTTGGACTCGATGATCTTGAGGTCTCTTCCAACCTAGAAATTCTGTGATTCTGTTATTCTGTGATTTTTAAAATCTACAAAACAGATAAAATAATTATTTTGTTTCATAAATAAAAAAAAAAAAGTTTTATCACTTGAACAAGTTAAAGAATTATTAAGAGAATAGCTGATGAAAAATAAGCGTGCAAGTGTTTCAGAAAGAGGTAAAATTCAAATTAGAAGAGAAAACAACATGAAAGCTCCTAGATCAGTAGCTTACTAATTTCTGGAAAAACAGTTGTTTGCTGCTACTCTCTGGTTGTACCAAGCTCTGAGCATGCATAGTGCTGCACAAGTAAGGAGTAGTTCAACATTACAAGAAAGTATTATTTTTATACACAGGAACTTTAAATTTGTGCCAATAATTCTAATTTTTCCTTTTTCCAGCTATCAAATCTTACTCCAATAAGCAATGATTTTAATAACCACTCTGCCTTTAAGTGAATCCTTGGTGTGTATAAAACCATGGCCTACAGAAGGTTGGGCAGAAATCCATCAGCTAACCTGGCATTCTCAAGTTTCAAAATGTCTGGGCACAAATAAGTTGTGCAGTGTGTATGTGCAAATACTGAAAATATGTGTGTAGCTTTTTCTGTCTAGATCTTTGTATCACTAATACTTAAGATCTGTTTTGATTTGAACCTATATATAATACTGTGTATTAGGTGCTCCACAATTTCACTGGTAGATATTACTCTTCACATTTTACTCAGTGAACTCCACACACAATCAGTATAGCTTGTTAGTATGAAGTCTCACATAGCACTTTGTGTTGCCTCTTCATAGTGTCAATATTTATTGTTTAATATGGTTATTGCAGCAGAATAATTAAATGTTGTAAATGGAACTTACTGATCCTCAATGGAATGCAGTATCTTTTGAAATCAATAGAGCTACAATTATACTGTGCACTTAGTCACATGGTCTGAACTTGGGTAGACCTGTGCGGTGTCAAGAGTTGGACTTGATGATCCTTAAGGGTCCCTTCCAACTCAGGATATTCTATGATTCTATGATTCTATATTTCAGTCCTGACTTTCAAACCAAGGAAATTTTACTTCCCAACGAACAAGAATCTGAGGAAAGAATACAACATGAATCTATGTTACTTCAGTTCATGTGAAGTCAGTTCCAGTGCACTGGGATAGGTAGACATCTAGACTAGATAACAGTAACACTTAATTCACCAAGTGTCAGTTAAAAAAAAAATAAAAAATAAAAAAAAAAATCATTCATCATGTCAGCGGTTTTAAGAATTAGTGTTTAGGATGTTTTCTTTGAGCATGGGAAGTTGTGACTGACTCAGGTGTCCAATGAAGACCCAATCCTATGTGATTAATTGTAGCAGATACTTAGCAGTTGCCCACCTTACAGTAAGTTGTCATTACTCTGCCCCCATATTAGCTTTAGACCTTGCTATTAGAGAAGATGTACTTATTCTTACTCAGTGTTAGCGTCTACTCTGAAATAAGAAGAGTAGTATAACTCCAAAATGCCCCAAAGTTATTCTCTGGAGACAGGGCTGTTGATGACTTATCCTAGATCAATCATCATTGAAGGTCGCCTGTCCTATTTGGCAATATCTGTTCAGTAACTAATAAAGATCAGCCTGCAGTTATTTATATTAGGTTATCATCTCTCCAGGGTGAAGCTTAATCCATTTTGCAGTGTTTTTCCCAACAAGACAACATGAGTTTCTCTATCTGAAAATGAATTAAGTGCATGGTTTCTAAATATGGGATCTGACATTGTTCTTGTTACAAAAAGCAATTTATTCCCCAAAAGGCTTACACTTCAAAGGTTATATAAAAAGGTTCAAATATCAGTACTATCCATTTTTCAATTACTGGGCTTCCTAACACCACTAGCTTTTGGACAGATAAGCAGTGGTATCAGTTTTCTTGTTCAACATCTCATAGGTTTCCAGTTCAGCATCCCAGAGAAAGCAAATTTATTGTAATACATTTAGCTCTTTTTTTGAATCAGTAGTATACTGATTGTTTCCCACAAGACTATATGGTATATCAAATAGTATCTTAAAGGGATATTTACGAACTGCTAGATACTAATGATTGTGATTATTGCTGTAGATTTGAAAGCTTGACTATGGACAGAATTGCTTAACAATTTTAAGTTTTTAATAATAGAAAATGGATTTAATCTACCAATGAAAATTGCAGTAGTTTTGTGAAATAAAACTGTTTTGAGATAGTTCTCTTTCCAAACATTATTATACAGTTTAATCAAAGAAAAGTTAAAATAATAATAATAAAAAATAATAATTGTATAACATTCTGTATGTGTTTGTGTTTTCTATAAAAATTAACAGTATTATGTTTGAGGACATAATAATAATAGTTGTTTTACTTTTAATTTAGTTATTCTCTTTGGTCAAAATATATCACTCAAACATAGAAAGTAAGTAGTAATTGTATTGAAAAGTTTGTTCTTTATAAAGTGAATAAAATTCCTTTTGCTTTCATTTCTGACCATAGCTCACGGGTAACACAGCCCTGATTTGACATATTTTCATTGGCAAACTGTCATGGGGAATCTTTCAGAGTTATGGATCAGCACTGAGTCATAGTAATAGGCATAGTGTTTGTTTCTGCCAGAAATTTCTTTGAGGAAAGAAAATACTGATGAAGTCTAAGCCTGATTTGGAAGTTTGTATGACAGAGCAGTTACTAAGTCTGCCAAAACCACTCACCTGACACTGCATAAAATATGATACAGTAGTTTGCAGAAACTCATTGTTTTACATCTCAGATGAAGATTTTGGAAAGAAATTATATGTGTTAATCTGAATTTACTTCCAAATTATATAATGTCTTATTATTTATTACAGATTAATATTTCATATTTCAATAGGTCAGACTTTTTTGTGTTACTGTAAAAAAAAAAAAAAAAGAACGACTACAGTGGAATGAGAACAACTGTTCTGAAATGGTGTAATAGTGGTACTAGAAGAAGAATGGATTAGCAGACATAGCTGGTACATAGATTTGCAAGGACACTGTGTTTAGAAAAGATGTGTGTATGTGTTGTGGTAACATTCAATATCAACAGCACTATGACTACTCCTGCAGAAAGAAAGAATTAATGGAATAAATAGGATAAAATATATTTAGCAGAAAAAAAAAATTAATAATAATATTTGGGAAGGACTAAAAGAGAAAGATATTCCTTTGTTTCTTCTTAATGTTATGCTTACATTGGAGGACAGCTTTGCAATAAAGATTCTCAGATTCTTACTGTCAGAAAGGGTGTGATTGTAAGACATTTTAAGGAAATAGTGAGTTAAACTAAAGGTTTCAATAGAAATTAGAACAGAATAAAATAAAGCAATGATTCATCAAAGGCAGATTTTCCCAATCTAGCCTTTCTGATTAAATAAGTTATATTTTACAGAAGGGAAAGTAAACAGAAGTATTTAAATGTATATTACAGAAGTAAACCCTTTGAAGCCTTTAGAGAACTGATTTGACAGGTTAATGTAGAATTACATGGAAAATAACAGCAGAGCTGAAAATAGGAATTAAAAGAAATAGAAAATATCTATGGACCTGGTTGTAGGAAAGTCTACTAGGAGTAGACTAGTAACTAAATGGACAGTTATTGAGAAGAAATTTCCTAGTAGAAGCAAGGATTGGTTTGGAGAATTAATTTATTTAATAGTTTCTTTTTTTGGAATAGGCAAAATACCATGATTGTAATCAAATCTGCAGAGAGCAAAATGTTGTGAGATACTGTCAATCTCAAAGATTTTGCACATAGAATCCAGGAGAGGTGGGGGAAAATAAAGGACTTAATAGGATAAAAAATAGGATTTAAATAAATGAGATGACTTCTAACAATAGAAAATTAAACTTGATTTTCAGGATGTTCTGGGTACAAGCTAATCATAGTGTAGTTGATTAAAAAGCAAATATTAATTTTAAAGACGAGTGGAGGTTTATCCATTTGAGATGGAGAAATGCTAGCATCATGCAACAAAGCTTATGTGCAACCTCATCTAGAATAAAGCTTAAAGCTGTCATTACTCACTCAGGAAAAGAGAATTCAAACTAAAAAAGTGTAGATAAACTACTACTAGTACTGAATTGAAATAGATGATCTATGAAAACTAAGAGATGTTCAACAGAATAATAAAGAGTTTGAAAAGATGCAGGCTGTCATCTACAATTTTTGTGTCAGTCAACAAAAAGGAAAGAGAAGTTACTTAAGCAAAAGTACTATCCTGTCAGCAAAAACAACAGCAACAAAAGAGAGAGATGGAGATGTAGAATGCCTAGAAATAAATAGTCTGGAAATAGGAAAGGAGATTCTAACACTAAGACAAGTGACATAACTTTTAGCTAGGGCAATGAGATAAAAATGATTTTCTCAAAATCATTTTTGAGAGGGAGCTATGTAAAAATTTTAAGTAATATAGTTGATAGTGATGGTAAATGACTGTCCTGATGACTCGAAAGACTGTTTTTCATCCTAGACCCTATGTTTACAGTGGAGAAAGAATGCATCTACATAGATGGAATGAAACTGAAATTAATCAAGTAAGCTATTTATAAAATAAGATGTACTTCAAAAATAAAGTGTAGTGTCAGATATCACGAAGAGATTTTTTTAACCAGATTCTAATTAAATTTCCATTCATTTGGAATGACAATCTTACAATCTTTGGAATGATAAATCTTTCTAGATTACCCCTCCCCTTTTCCTCTTCCACTTCCTAAAAGTAGCTTTTCCTGTGAACTTAAAGCCTGCTTTTCAGTAGATTTCATTAGCATATAAGAGGTTATTGAAGTGGGGCAGCTAAGCCAGCCAGGAATCATGTAACTCGATCAGGATGTTTCTGAGTCAAAATCCACAAAAGCACAATATCAGGTTAGCCTGAATAAATTAGTACTGTTTGCAGAACAGTCTCTCTCTTTTTTTTCTTTTTTTTTTTTTTTTTTTTTTTTTCTATTTGACACTTAGCTTTACTAGTTTCATTGCAATGTGATGCGGAGAAATGCAGTTATGAAAGATTTATCTGTTTTGAAAGTGAAGCAACTGAATTTACATGTGATTCCAGTGCCTGCTTGAAAACAACTGCAGAATTGCTAGGGTATTCATAGCTGCTATGTTCACACTTAGGTAAGGATGTAATTACTGTATAACATGAAAAGGTTATAAAACAAGGCTTTGGACTCCTTACATCTTGTTCCTGTGGGCAAAACAAGAATCTCAACTGGTACTTGGAGCTTTATCTTAATTAATATCTCATATCCAGGTCTCACCTTAAAATCAGTCCTGTTGCAACTGATTCAGTTATTTGCAACATTTTGTTTCCACAGCCTCTAGGCACTGTTACTGCTATTGTATGGAATCAAGTAATCAACATTTACCATGACACTATTATGATTTGCATGTGTTCATATTATATATATTTCTCTGCAATTGTATTTAGAAAACATGGATGTTTTCTAAATAGCTAAAACATGGATGTTTTCTAAATAGATATTTCATAAAATTATTTGAATTTGGCATCTTTTACTAGTAATGGTTAGTAAGATAAATACACTAACATAAATTAATTATTTTCTTTCCTCCATTGATAATTAGCACTAGAGGGGGTGGCTATGAGCTATGGCTATTAAAACAATTGCTATGTTTAGCAGGGCATCAAATAAACAAACAAACAAAGACACAAACAAACAAAAACAAAACAAAATAAAACAAAAGAAACAACCAACCACGTTATCAGTCACAGTAAAAACCTGCTTCTTTTACCATGTTTATTTTAAGAACTTATCAGCAAAGGGAAGCTTCCAGCTGTGGCAGACTCTCACACTGCACTTTCTTCAAACTGATGTCTCTTTATGTTGTATATTGGGCATATCAATACTTGCAGTACTTCTTAACAGTGTTAATTTCTTCTGACTGTAAATAATGTCAGTGAAGAATTTACTATGATGATATTGGACTAGCAGTAAGGAATCTGTGTTGCTTCATCAAATGGCATCCAATTCTGCCACGTTCAGATGTATACAGTTAGATCCATTGACTTCAGAGGAGATAGGAAATAATTTGACCCCGTTATTTAAAAATTAATTGAATTTCAGGTTAGTACACGGCCTTATACAGTCATGAATACTTCTAAGTCAGGTGCCAACTGTTATTAGTTTTCATATGGTTCAGAAAATCTATTCTGCTAAAGAATCCTCATGCATATATCACTTCATATAAATTGTATTTGGAGCTTAAAGTAAGCAAATGCTTATCATTGAGTTGATGGAAATACAAAGATTAGAACACTGTAAATTGATAGAAGTAATGAATATTTAATAACATGGTTATACATATAATGATGACATAATTAATATTGGGCAGTATATCTCGTCAAATAAATTAACTATCTGATCATAATTTAACTAGATACATTTGCACTTTTCTCCCTATGAATAGAACTGACATCTACAGTAAATATTATATCTGCAGGACACAGACACCAGCACTCAAGGCAAAGTGTTTAAGTAAAAAGATGAACTCTCTGGTCAGAGAGTTCACCTAGATTTTCAATGCCTATGTTCTGCAGGTGATGAAAAGTCTAGGCACCTACCCATACATATCTCACTCTGCCAGTGATCCAGAAAATAATCCCACCTTCTATTTGTGTCACCTAAAGATAATATTGGACTCTGCACAATTACCACAACAAATGAAAACATTACTACTACAGCACGTTTAAAGGACAAGGGGAAGAGGACTTCCTGTCTCCTGTGATACTATATTTCACTTGCAAATAACATCACCTGTGTTACTGCATTTCATGTAATAACCAGTGTCTTTATAATTATTGCCACTGTGAAAAGTACTTCTTAAATATGGATTTGAAATGTCTCCTAGACATTCTTAAGTATGTTGGAGAATGATGTTAGAATTCAAAATTGATCTCAAAAAAATGGTAAGTGACAGAAGAAACAGGATGAAGTTCATCAGGGTTACAATGGAAATAATATATTTTGGGATAATCTACATTAGATAATATAGAAGGGAGAACTGTCTAATCAGTAGCTCTGTCAAAAGAGTCAGAGGGATCAGAGAAACACAAGAAACTGAATCTAACTCATATAGTTGCAGAAAAAGGAATATAATACTGGCTTCTAAAAAACACAATGTAGAGTAGTCTCTTCACCCTTCTTTGAACTGGAGAAAAAGGCTTAGCTGATATGATCTGCAGATATGAGTATTGCACAAAAGATGTGCACAGACCAGACAAACTAGTTTGCTACTAGACTGACTCAATTACTAGGAAATTTGTACTTTGAGAAAAGATAGCAGGCATTTGGTTTGTTTCATCTGGAAGAAAAAGAGCAGAACAATCTTTATATATTGCTGCCAGCAATCTTTATATATATAAAAATTTGCATACATGGATAGAAATTAAATAACAGGTGTAAAATTCAGTGTTATGAAATTTAAGTTAGGATGGAGTTTTTGACATGATCTTAAATGATACTTTAGACAAACTCATGATGTGACAAAGGCATGAGGGATGCTCTAGTCCTATGTACCATACCTTATGCCACAGTGGACAGTAGCTCCATTTTCTATTATGTGTTTTACAGCAACACTAGTTTAAAAGAAACAAATGATTCCCACTCAGTTTTGGAGGTAAATGTTTTAGTATTTTGGTTATCTGATTCCAGGGAAAAGATTAATAAAAATAATAAAAATAAATTAATTAATAAAAAGATTAGCTAGGAAACTCCAAAGGAGGGAAGTACTAACTATAGTGACCATATGTTAAGGTATGTCCTCAGAATTTGCCACTTGCTGTCTCTTGACAGTTCCTTCGTCATTATTCCACCTTTTATGAATTCCACTGTGCCTCATACGTTATACATGGATCCTTGGGACTTTACTTGCTTAAGAACAGGTTGAAGAAATTAGGAAAGGTGCAGGTACAGTCAAACAACTGCAGTTTAGGGTTGCTGTACCACCAGCTGTTGTGACATGAAGACTTGGAACAGCCAAGTCCCGTTGGAGGTGTCAATCTAAGAGCTAGATACAGGAGGGGTTTAGGTGCTGATAACATATAATTAAGAAATTACCTTGAATTTTGTTCAATTCCCAAATGTAGAATTTCATGGCTTCTTGGTCAGCATCTGAGTATTCTAAAATTCTTCAACATTAAAGCTTGAACCAATCAAAAAAAAAAAAAAAAAAAAAGAAAACAACAAAAAAAAACACTCTTAACTCTTTGCTTCCCTTTACTGTTTCTCCTACTCCTTCACACATAAGTGCACATACAGTGCACCATAATTCAGAGTATTCTCCCTGGACAGAGGACCAAAAAAATTTATTTATTCTCTCCTGAAAAGAAGTTTCGCACTTTTATATGACTAATTCAGGGCTGTTGTCACCATAGGAAAGAAAAACACATACAGTTTTTGTAGATCTATTCCTAAACCAATACAGTAAAATCAAATTCTTCTGTCATTCTCATATCTACATGCTTTCTTGAACAATAAAATCCAAGTAACAAGTGCAAGTAATGCTGTTCATTGAACTAATATCAAATTACAGTGAAATAATGTAAGTATCATACATACACAGCCCTACCCTTCCCATTATTAAAGAAAAAAATAACAACATTTTCTTATAAATACAATAGCAAAAAATAATAATTAATATATAGTGTTATTTAATAAATGGATATTACGTAGCTTCCAACTAGCTTGGAAATAAACTCTTTCTTTTATCATAAATTATACAGATGTGTTATCTTTTTTTGCTGGAGTTTTCAGCAGCTATACTGAGGAAATATTACAGAAGTAGTACATATACATATTACTACATAGTAAGCTGACTATATTGGAAAGGAAATTCAGTGCTATTACACAAACAATGTAGTTTAATTTCCTTTGGTTCTTTTCTATAATGTGTTAATGTGGTATGTGATGTCAAAGTGATGTCAAAGTGAAGTCTTCTTTCTATTCCCTATTTATTTAGTCATCCCTTGTGGCATCTGTAAGAAAAATGTTTAACCCAGGCAAAGCCAATATATCTAAGAGAAACTGGGCTTATTTATTTATTTATTTATTTAATCCTATTCATTGTCAATAGAACTGTTTACCTTACACTGCCATTAAAGGTGATTTAAATTGCCCAAGTGTCACTGATGGATTTTCACACCTGGAAGGTCTGTTGTTTGTGAAGATGTGAAAATGTGGGGATTCAGTGTTGGTAATCAGAATGTACAAAATTGTAGTTGTATGACTGACCACATATGAGAGGTCTTGAGTGGCTACAAATAACTATGTCCACTTTTCTGAGCACAAGTATTTGTTTTGGTATCATTTGAATCTCTCCACACCACTATAGATATTGTAGATATAATAGATCTAATTCTAGAATTAATTTATTATTAAGATATTTGAGATTATGGACACCTTGGTTTCAAATTTGACATAAAAAGTTATACTATACCTGAGATGAAATAAGTAGATTAGTAGCATGCCAGAAAGTATCATTGCACCAGGAAGGCTGTGCAGCTTTCTCCCTTCTTAACTGGAAAGGAAAGAAAATACAAGGTCAAATTCTGCCCTCCTACAAAAGTTAGATCATTGCTTTTATTGGGGTTAACACTGATGTAAATTGATATAAAGAGTGCACCATTTAATTTAGTGTCTTAAAGATAAATAGATGTATGGCTAACACAGAAAACATTTATTTACCAGTGAGACTGTAAAGTGAGACTGACATCAGACATAGGCAGTTTATAGATCATAGAATCATAGAATGGCTTGGATTAGAAGGGGTATTAAAGATTGTCTAACTCCAACCTCCCTGGATCACTAGATCAGTAGATCAGGTTGGCCAAAGCCCCATCCAGCCTGGCCTCAAACACCTCCAGGGATGGGATATCCACAACCTCTCTGGGCAACTAGTTCCAGTGCCTTACTACCCTTACAGTGAAGAATTTCCTCTTCATGTCTACTCTAGATCTATCCTCTTTTAGTTTAAGACCATCCCCCCTTGTCCTATCATTGTCTGCCTGAGCAAACAAAGTTGCTTTTCTTTCTTGTTTATAACTCCTCTTCAAGTACTGAAAGGCTGCAATGAGGTCTCCCCAGAACTTTCTCTTCTCCAGGCTGAACATCCACAGCTCTCTCAGTCGTTCTTCATAGGAGAGGTGCTCCAGACCTCTGATCATCTTTGCATCGCTCTATGGACCCACTTTAATATGTCCACATCTTTCTTGTGCTGGGGGATGATGATTGCTTTCAGCCACATAGCAAAAAACAAGCATTGGATATACAGAGAAAAGATGTGTCCACTGGTCTTCAGGTCTTGTGGTAGAAGCTGCGGATTCTTTTTTATTATGGTTATTCTTTTTATCAATTTGTTTTTGCATTTATGTCTTATATACATATATATTTACATGAATATAACAATCTGAATTTACTTGCATATAACAATTTGTTACTTGGTCCTGTCCCAGATTGCTTCCAGCCTGGTGAAGACATGAAAAGCACATAAAAGGGGATGCAATGGGAGAAGAAAAAGGTTATGGGGAAGAACATAATTTGTTTTCTCAGTTTTATTGCATGCCCTGATGGTTTCATTAAACTTATTTCTTTCTCTCTTCCTACCTCTCCTTTTCTCTCCTCCACAACTCTCCTTTCTGCAGGTGTAAGCACTTTTGTTTAAGAATATCCCTTTGCTTCCAACTTTGCATGTTGTCATAGGACTGGATTTGGTGCATGCTTACACAATGAAGTAATGAGTGTTAACCCATGCTCTACTTTGTGTCTGTAATGTCCAGTACCAACAGAAGGCAGTGGTGTCTTTCAGTATTTGTCTTTTTTTTTTTTTTTTGACCAATTATAGCAGGATTTTTATTTGTTTTGGGAAATGTTACAGTGTACTTAGTTTATTTTCAAGTTTGAAAATATAAATGCAATGTTATGAAGTTTTAAAGGCAATGGGTGAAATAGCTGGTAAAGAAGTTCTAGAACCCAAGGATAGAACCCAAGGATAAGCTGTTAAAATAATAACAAAAATAAAACTAAGGACCCGTATGCCATTCTCAGAATCAGAGTTGTACGTAAATGTTCATAATATAAACTGGAAAACAAAACAAATCAAAACAAAACAAACAAACAAACAAAAACCTGTTTTCAGAGTTCCTTCTTTTCCAATACAAGGAAGAGCAATAGTTTCCTCGTTGTCCTCTATAAGCCTCTGATTCACCATAACTTACTCTTTTTCCATTTAAAACCGATCACCTCCTGTACTTCTGTTACATTCCTTCCCCCTTTCCTTTGCACTGCAACAGGAAACCTCCAGGGGAATTTGCTAGATACATAGATTCCTTGGGAGGGAAAGGAAGAGACAGTTGTAGGTTATCTGACAATGTGGGTTGTATGAGAATTTATTTTCAAAAATAGGTGTAGGTTATCTGAGTAGCAGGCTATATACAGGGAAATATGTTAATATAAAACCATTTTAGTTCTATCTGATGAAGTCTTGGGCTTATGAAAAGACAGATTTGCTTTACTGTGCTGCGCGGAATGCAATTTAATTTCTTTCATAATAGTAAACATATATAACAGTTTTTAGTGTTTATTATTTCCTTTTATATCGTGACTAACTTATGCAAGAGAAGTGTAATATTATTCCTTTTTATGTTGTAGCAGGTTAATTTTGCATAGGTGAGATAAACAAAAACTGAAAAAAAAAAATCTGAGGAGAGAGAGGATAAAGAAACTTATCAAAAAAGGACAATCTAACACAGAACTTTTGATATTGCTTGAGCATCAAAGGTAGTTTCAGAGGTTGTAACTCTTCCTCCAGAATACCCTGTGAATTACTTCCAGATGTCTGTTTTTTTCCTGTCATCCAAGCTGAACAGTTCCAACTCATGAATGAACAATGGTCTTAAATGGACCTTTGATAGTGAGCCCTTAATATTGTATCAACACATAGCAGAGAGGCGAGCTCATTAGGAAAAAATTATTCATTACATGTTTACTAACTGCAGTGAAACAAACATCAGGAAAAAATATTGGTAAGTAATTAATAGATGTAACACTAAGACTCATCTTTTCCTTTGTTTCATCAGGGGGAAGGGCATGCAAGGGTGGCCTTTGTGAGAACATCATAGCTGCCCCTTAGCCAGTCCCAGCAGTTTCCAAAAGGCACGCTACACTGGCCAAAGCTGAGCCAATGAGTTATGATGCACCTCTGTGAGACCATGTTTAAAAAAGAGTGAAAAACACTGAGTAACAGCAGCTGGGAGAGAGGAGTGAGAAAATGTAAAGAGAAGCAATCCTGCAGACACCAAAGAAGGTGCGCCAGGTTCCAGAGCAGTTCCCCTGCAGCCTGTGGGGAAAACCATGGTGGAGCAGACTGTCCCCTGCAATCCATGATGTACCACAGCAGAGCAGATATACACTCTGCAGCCCATGGAGAAGTCTACAGTCCTTGGAGTGTCCCTGCAGGAGCTGACTCAATGACAGAATGACAGCCCATGGATATGAGCCCAAGGCACAGCAGTAGGTCCAGTGGGAGCTGCTGCCTGTGGGGGACCCATGCTGGAGAAGTCCATTCCTGAAGGATGGACCCCATGGTATTGGCCCATGCTGGAGCAGTTTTTGAAGAAATCCACATAGCATCAGTTCAGGAAGGATTACATTGCATGGGAGGGACTCCCTGCTGGAGCAAGGGAAGAGAGTGAAGATGACAGAGCAACAGGTGACAAAGTGCTATGGCTTTACTGCAATCCCCATCCCCTGCGCTGCTCAGGGAGAGGAGGTAGAAGAAGGTAAACATGAAGAAGGTGTTTTTAGTTTGCTTTTAATTTCTCACTATGCTGAGTCTGTTTTGAACATGGCAGTAATTGATGACTGATCTCCCTGTCATTATCTCAGCCCTGGAGTCCTTTCTCGTTGTATTTTCTCCCCCTGTTCTTTTTAGGAGTTGGAGTGAGAGAGAGGTGTGGTAGAGTTTAGCTAACCATCAGTGTGAAAACACCACAGTACTCTGATGTCTTAGAAAGAATAACAACAAACAACAGGGAAATGGCAACTGAAATTGTTTTGAAGGTTAGATTAGTTATTTTTGTTTGGTTAGTAATGAAGTACAAGCTTAAGCTATAATAATATAACTAAGGTAACAAGTGCTTATGTACATTTGATGCAGAAATGTAACTTCAGCAAGCCATAAAAGTTAGGTATTCTGAGGACTCTTAAATATAAGTTAGAAAATGTTTCCATATAAAACCAATAGAGATGCAATAGGCATCTTGAAACGGATACTTTTTGATACTCTCTTGAAGTTTAGTTGCACTAAGCCCTTTTGATTTGTATATGGACAAATTAAATCATACTTATTAACATAGTCAGGAGGTTTTGTTGTTGTGTGTTTTGTACACCATTTTTATAGATAAAACCTTTCCTTTTAATATTGCAAGTTTCTCTTCCCATGCACTTCTGCTAATAATTTCAAAATAACTAGTCAGTGATAAACTTTGCAAAGTCATGTTTTTATCTCCTATCTGTAATCTGATTGAACCTGGCAACAAACAAGACTGAATTATACCTCATCCATATGATGTATTCAAAGTAAGTAACTAGGGCAGAGGTTGAGTTGTATTGCATAGCTGAGCACTTAATGACTGTACTGAGAATTCACACTGGAATTCTTGAATTTTAGTTTTACAGTCTAGTGTATACAATGCCTGTATTCCAAAAGACCCAGTTTGAACTACATTTCTTTTGTGTTCATTACTTTATCATCAGGATAATGGCTGGAGCCTTAAATATCTATTTCTCACATAGGCTACTGTGATTTTTTTCTTGTGTTTTTGTTTTTCAAAGAGAAAAGAAAGATTTTCCCTTGTCTGTTTATGAAGGTGAATAACCATTTCTAAAAGAAACGTCATGTTAAGTGCAGTTGCTAAAGCAACAGTGGCATATTACATTGCATTTTTTCCTCTTCCACATTTCTGTCAGGCCCAAAAGTGCTAGACACTTAAGTACACAGTGACATTACCAGGCATAAACAAAAGCAGCTGTGGTAGAAGATAAAGAACAAAGCCCTCTAACTAATTTTTCTAACTTCAAAGATGAGCTGAACAAGGAAGTAATTGCACTTACAGCATTATTTGCTGGCTTTTTTCATTAAATGCAACAAAGACAGTAATAAACAATGCAGGAACCATAAGGGACAGATTTCTTTCTTTGATTCATAATACTCATCTCAATGCATATTTAAAAATCTGCATATAGGATTTATGCTATATACCTGAAGGCCAACAGCAAGGACCAAGTCTTCAATATATTCTATAATTATAAAAATTTGGAGAAATGAAGAATAAACTCATTTACTCCAGATTTGTGTCAATAACTGAGAATAGATTCTGATTATTTTATATTTTGATCTTAGGATAGTCTTGAAAGATCCACACTGCCTTCATGAGCACCTTCCCCAGGTCATATCAATCCCACAGTGTTTGCATGTGTACATCAGGCCAAAATAACTAGGTGATTTAGAACAATCTATCTGAAAAGAACATACAGAAGATACATTTCTCTGAGTCTGATCCAGTCTGGCAAATCCTTCATACCACTGAACAGTTTGTAAGTTCAACTTGTTTATCTTTTATGTTGATTTAAATTATGTTGATTTTTTATTGTTGTGAAAAACCTCAATTTCATGTAAACTAACCAGAAGGTTAGTGTTTAATGTTAATGTTTAGTATTTTGGAGATAATACTATCTGAAGGCATCATTTCTTTAGGAGCTGCTTGAAGTAGAAATTCTGGCAAGTCTTCTAACACTCTATGGTGGCCAGGAAGCTCCCTCTCCATAGTAGCCTTACTCTCCACAGTGGTGTGGGAGTTTGCTAAAGTTTACAAGGCACCTTCCCATGAGAAGCCCCTAGGGCTGCAGAAACGATTCTGTGGATTTATTGATTCCCCACTATCTTTTCACAAAAAGTCTGAGAAGTTATCCCAGCACCCAAGTTCCTTAACTTTAAACATCCCAAGTGAGCCCTTCTCCCTGACAGCCTCACTCCCATATACAAATGAGGGATCTTCCCCCTGAGTTTCCCTACTCCAGCCCCCAAACAATGACCTTTTTAACACACCCGTGGAGAGCAGTAGCACCCAGCAGTAACATTTTCCCTCAGGTAAGAACCAAGGGTGCTGCTACCAGCATGGAGAGCACTTCACCTTGGCCCTCCCAACAACAACCCCAAGAGTGGGAAGGCTGCACCCGCTCGGGGCTGCCCCCTTCTCCCTTCACCTCAGACTCCCTTGACCCCTCACTTACTTAATTTCTTATGCAGGAAGAAATTTGTCAATCTGTTTTGGAACTGTGAGCTCAGAGAGTCTTGGATAACTGTGAGCTCCATATTATGCTGAGTGTTTCTTCCAAGACCTTGGACTTAAGAAAAAAATATATCCCTTAAGGATGTTTTTTGGGTTATTTTTCTTGAACTGTAATCCTGCACTGGAGAGAAATGAAGAGATGTAAATTGAAAAATGAATAGAAGAAGAATGATCTAGTGGAATAGAGCAGGGAAGGAGAAATGTTGCAGAGAAGTTAAAAAAAAAAAAAAAGGAATACAGTATTTCTGAAAAGTAGCATGTTTACCTAATGTCAGAGATATCAGTTTCAAACAGATGTAAATGAAAAGAAAGATACAATTTAGATGTAAATATTAAAAAAATAAATAAATCAAGAATATAATTAAAATAATTGTCTATGGGACTTTCAAAGGTGGATTAAGAACAGTGAGAGGAAGCAGAACCAGAACAAAATTAAATAGAAGCAGATCTCAAAACAAACAAACAAACAAACAAAAAAAAACAACAGTCCTACCAAAGATAAGTGAAGAATACATGAGGACAACTTTAAAATCATGTGACTGAAAATAAGACAAAAGTGCTTGAACTGCTCCTATGAAAGAGGAGCAAGGTACAGTTGAGTATCTAGTTCCCCATATTTAATGACAGTTGAGGTGGGAAGGAACCTCTAGAAGTTGTCCAACACTCTAGTTCAAAGCAGAGAGTCTGCCAGAGCTGGTTACTCAAAATCTTGTCCTGTCAGGTTTTGAATATTTCCCAGGATGGAGATTCCACAACTCCCTGGACAACTGGATCCAATGTTTAGCCACTTTCTCAATAAAAGTTCCTTTATTATGTTCAAAGGAAATTTCCTTTGTTTCAGTTTGTGCTCATTAAATCTTTTCCTTTAATGGGTGCAACTGAGAAGAGTCTGGCTCTGTCTTTCTTCTTCACAAACACCCCTCCTGCCAGTTGGGTATTTGCACACATGGATAAGAGCTCCCCAGAACCTTCCCTTTTCTAGTTTAAACAGTCTCAGCAATCTCACCCTCATTTTACATGTCAGGTGTTCTGAGCCCTGAATCATCTTGGTGGCCCTTCACTAGACTTTCTTCAGTATTTCCATGTCAAGAGAGTTGTAAGTCTTTATTGGGGAGCCTAAAACTGGACAGATGTTTCTCACCATTGCTGAGTAAAAGGGAAAGATCTTCTTCTTTGACCTGCTCCCAGTGCTTCTCTTAGTGTAGCCCACAAGGATGTTGACCTTCTTTGCTGCAATGGCACATTGTTGGCTGGTGGTCAGCCTAACCACCAAGACTCACACAGGGTTCTCTGAAAGCTGATTTCCAGTTTGTTTGCCCCCAGATGCTGGTGTGTAGAGATATTCTTTCCCAGAGGCAGGACTTTTCATTTTCTTTTGTTCAACTTCATGAGATTCATGTTGGCCCATTTCTCCACCTTGTTAAAAGTCCATCTGAATGGCAGCAAAACCCTCTGGCATATCAGTTGGTCCTTCCAGTTTTGTATCATCAGTGATGATGTGCACTCAGCCCCATCATTCAGGTGATTCACAAAGATGTTAAATAGCACTGGGTTCAGTACCAGCCCTTGGGGTATGCCACTGGTGACTGACCTCCAGCTGGATTTCATGACAATGATCACAACTGTTCAGTCTATTTTCTGTTCACTTCAGTGTCAAATTTATCTAGTCTGTACTTCATCAGTTTGTTGATGAGGGTGTTATGGGAGACAGAGTTCAAAGCCTTGCTAAAGTCAATATAAACTCATCTGCCTAGCCATTCTTCTCATTATAGAAGGCAATCAGATTGATACTTCTTGGAAATAGAATTACAGTTACCTTGGAGCTAGATATGGAGACCTGAAGAAACGGTAGTTCTAAAGGAGGAGTAAACTATTCCCTCTCCATCTCAGGCTAATGTAAGTGACACACCCAATCTGATCAGTCAGTTTTATTCTAGATTTTTTACTTTGGCTGGAGTATGGCTTGGAAAACATATACTTTTATTTATATGGGGGGATAGAGAGGGAATTTTCAATGCTGTATGTACATTAAAAGAAAATGCTTATTTAAAAATAGCTTAATTGCATTCATAGTTCAACTTCTCTTACTTTCTTTCCATGCCTTTGTTTTTTAAAAAAAATTACAAATCTCAGTTATTAACCCAAAAGTCATTTGTTGTTGATTTTTTTTTTCTCATCATGAACTGTATTTTCTGTTAAAATTATGGGTGTTGTTTTACATAAAGTAGAAACTTTATCACTTTATATCTTTATAACTTTATAGCTGAAACTGCATAAAATGGCTAAGATCATCATCTGCTCTTCAGCATATTTACATGTGAGAAGGAACTGGTCATTTCTTCAATGTTAAAGGGAGGATCAGCAGCTTCACAAACTAGTGCTACCGTACAAGAGATTTATACACCGATGGACCTCAGTTTTAGTAAAACCAGGCTCAAGTGTTATCATGAGCAGTTTTGTACCAGGGAGGAAGTGTGCCACCTTCATAAAGTCAAACTTTTATGCATCTGTTTGAAAGGGTTCATACTTTTATCAGTACCAAACCTCTAAAATTCCATGAGCTGTAGTTTGCTTATCATGAGAAACAATTTTTATTTGAATTGTTCTTAACTCCTGTTGTTCAAACTCAGAAGTTGGTTTCAAGAATATGTGAGTTTTGAAGGAAACAGTCTTGCTATTATTCTTCTATTCAAATCTGGATGACATATAGGAGCAAAGAGTTTCAGTACCAAGGATCAGAACAGACTAACTCACAGAAGATGAATCAAAGCAGGTATCAATATGGAAGCCTCAGAAAAAAATAGAGTTGTTTATTTATTTATTTATTTATTTATTTTCCATTATTTGTGTAGAAATAATATCTGGTTTAGGAACCAAACAAAGTTCTTGTAAAGATAAAATATCACTTGACTGGACAACAAGAAAATCTCTACTTTTTTTTTTTTTTTTTTAATTCATTCTGGGATATGTCCACTAATCCAGAGGCAGGCAAGATATCTTATTATCATAGTGTGTAACATTCCAGCTAATACTTAACAGCATTGGGGTTTGGCACAACACTATGTTAAGTGGAAGACAAAAAAATCAATGCATGTATTAGTGAGAATTTTTTAGCCTACATATGCTTTTCCATGAGCAGTTGCTATAAAATTTGCTATACTACTCAATCTGATTAAAGTTGTTGCTGAACTCATTAGAAATTAATGCTTTATATTATATCTTGGATTCTGGTACAGAGTATAGAGATAAGCAGCGTCCGCTACTTGTTTGATTTCTTGGTCCGTCATAAGGCCAAACATAACTTGGAATGATAGAAATGCCATGGTGCAGTGATCCATCAGGAAAGATATATTTTTTACCTTGATCAACAAATTCATCCTGATGGAAGATATTATTCAGAATGGGAAGAGAGACACATGTTTAATTTCTGCTCAAAGAATGCCAACCTTAATTCAGAGGGGGGGGGGGGGGGGGGGAAAGTCTATTTTAGAAGAAGAAATCATTATGTATATGTACAAAATTACCATTCACTCATTTACTTAATCTGCCCCAAAAGATAGTGTGTTTGGCTGCTTGAACTATTTATATTGAGTCAGTTATTTAGTGTTTGTTTTTTGTTTGTTTGTTTTCTAGGAGAACCAGAAAAAAGAAAAAAAAAAGTTTTACACATATATATGTGACTAAAAGTAAGAAGAGTTACTAACTAAAATGCTTTTAAAAGCTGTCATTAAGACAGTTGAAGTTTTATTTGTCCAGGTTTGGCAACATGTGATGTTCTTTGAATATTTCTTAATAACAGAAAAGTGACACCTTTAGAGAAGATAGGTGGTAGTTAAATTAATCTGGAATTTGCTTCATTGCTACACTTCTCTCTGTCTTCTTGTGAGAGTACTATATGCTAACACTGTAATATGTACTGTATATTAGAATGTAAAATTTGTGTCCCAGCTTCTGGTGAAGCTTAGAGCACTGACAGAACAAAGGTTGGAGATGATTCAACAATATTTATATTATTCAATTTAACTTATATTATTCAATTTTAACTTAGTCATTCAATTTAAATGACTAAGTTATAATCTTAAACTCCTTATTTAAGTAACAAGGAATACACTTGTTTTGAAAGACCACCTACTGACACCTTCATTATATGCTGAAAGTCATTCTACTTGAGTTGGAGTATTTTATAGGAAAAAGGATCTTATATTTGGCCCCAAAGTAAACAGTATGAATTCCACTTTCTGTGACTGACAATTGAGAAAACTTATACTCAAAATTATTTTAGCATTGCCAACACAAGGAACATTTTCTACACTTGTAAAAGACCTGCATATCTAGTTAATCCTGTTTGATTAGTTGTAATACATAATAGAACTGGTGCACTAACTAGGAACAAAATATAGTGCATGTCATACAAGCATGTTTCAGGACCTTTTTCAGTTTGTTGTTTACTGGTCTAAGTCTAAAGTGAATTCAAATGTTACATTTTCACATTTAATTGGCTTTTATTTATGGAAAGTGTAAAAGTAAATCTTCTTGAATGACACAAGAGTTATTCAGAAATACTTTCAGAAGAATCTGCACAGGCTCGGGGAATCCCAAGAACTTACATGCACATTGTGACTTTTTCAGTTGTGTTACCAACTGGGAAAATAGTGCAGTTGGTGGAAGAATGTGAAGGTTATTGTGTAAAACTGCTTATAAGGTTCATGTAAGAGGAAATGATTGCAACTCCCAGAGTAGTGGGGGAACTTCCTCTTCAGAAGATCCTGGCTTTCAATCTGCTTGCCCAAAGCCAGATTAGTCCTGATCATTGTCAGAAAAATCAGGAATATTGCTAAAAGAAGATATCTTCAAAATTAATAATCTTCCAAATATGGTTATAAAATACAGTTTTACTAATTAAAATGACATTTACTTTTTTTTTTGTCTCTACATTTATCAACTATTTCTTAAACTTTAAGTTCCTTTGACTATGATTATTCAAAGATTTTAATTTTAATTTTCTTTTCTTTCATTTTTTTTTCTCTTTCTGAGTATATGTTTCTTCACTGATTCTCATTGCCCTATGCTTTTTGCTCTCCAGCCCCAGATCATAATCACTACTCCTTGCTACTTTAGCCATTCTGAGATACTGTATCATACAGTCAGAAGCCATGTCTTCTAGATCAGAGAAAGCTCAAGTTAAACGGAACCACTTCAAAACTTCCTCATACTACCTCCCACAGCTCATCACTATTCCCATTTGTCTTCAAAGTTTAGAGTTTTTTACTCCTTTCTTTTATTTTTTTCTTTTCCTCTTTCATTATAAACCTGTTTTGTTTCTTTATTTGTTGTTTTGGCTTTATCTGGGCTGTTCTTTCAAGGGATGGATGGTATTTCACCACCTTCCTGAGTTTTCAGGCAAACAACAGCACAGGCACTTAATACTGTCTTTTCACACACACACAGAATCACACAGAATTTCTAGGTTGGAAGAGATCATCGAGTCCAACCTCTGACCTAACACTAACAGTCCCCACTAAACCATATCCCTAAGCTCTACATCTAAACGTCTTTTGAAGACTTCCAGGGATGGTGACTCCACCACTTCCATGGGGAGCCTGTTACAATGTCTAACAACCCTTTTAGTAAAGAAGTTCTTCCTAAGATCCAACCTAAAACTCCCCTGGCGCAACTTAAGCCCATTCCCCCTTGTCCTGTCACCAGGCACGTGGGAGAATAGACCAACCCCCACCTTGCTACAGCCTCCTTTAAGGTACCTGTAGAGAGCAATAAGGTCGCCCCTGAGCCTCCTTTTCTCCAGGCTGAACAAGCCCAGCTCCCTCAGCCGCTCCTCGTAGGACTTGTTCTCCAGGCCCCTCACCAGCTTCGTCGCCCTTCTCTGGACCCGCTCAAGCACCTCGATGTCCTTCTTGTAGCGAGGGGCCCAAAACTGAACACAGTACTCAAGGTGTGGCCTCACCAGAGCCGAGTACAGGGGAACGATCACCTCCCTAGCCCTGCTGGCCACACTGTTTCTTATGCAAGCCAGGATGCTGTTTGCCTTCTTGGCCACCTGAGCACACTGCTGGCTCATATTCAGCTGACTATCAACCAGGTCCCAGGTCCTTCTCTGCCTGGCAGCTCTCCAACCACTCATCTCCCAGACTGTAGCTCTGCTTGGGGTTATTGAGCCCCAGGTGCAGGACCCGGCACTTGGCCTTATTGAACTTCATGCAGTTGACCTCAGCCCATCGGTGCAGCCTATCCAGATCCTCCTGCAGAGCCTTCTTACCCTCGAGCAGATAATGCAAATAAATAAATATGTTTTTCAAAGTCTGTAGTGTTACTGGATTAGTATGTCTTTTAGTAGAGAGAAAACTGGTTGTTTGAAGGATTATTTGTTACTCTGTGTTGTGGCTAGTCTACAGTAAACCCTGTCGTACAACAGGTAACACTGAGAGCCTTTCTTAGAAGTAAGTTCCAGAAGTTCAGATAAGAAGATCAGAGGTGTAGATATCTAAGAGCCCAGAAGAAAAAACAAACAAACAAAACAACAACAAAAAAAGATTTTTTTTTTTTATCCAGATATTGATAAATACTAGAATCTAAATTTCAAAATCTTTTTATGCTTTAATGATACCAGCCTATCAAGGTAAACATCCTTTTGGCCCATTTCTTCTAAGTGTTAGTTCAAACCTAAAAGAAGAACAAAAAATAATTCTTTTGGTTTTCTTGGAAGAGGACCATCTTGGAAGTTTCCTTAGAAGTTTTAGCTTTCACATAAATTCTGTTTCTAGTTCCCCCCCCCCCTTTTTTTTTTTGTCAGGGAATCATCAAATGTAAAATCTCAAAAATATTCGGTAGTCATAATACCATTAAAAATGCCCTCAAACCTTCTTTCCAGAGGAGGGCCATGAAGATGATCAGAGGGCTGAAGGGCTGGAGGGCTCTCTCACCTCTCCTATGAAGAAAGGCTGAGAGAGCTGGGGCTGTGCAGACTAGAGGAGGCTCCTGGGTGACTTCATTGTGTCTTTTCAGTACTTAAAGGGGACTTATAAAAAAGATGGAGTGACTGTTTGCTCAGTCAGATAATGACAGGACAAGGGTGAATGGTTTTAAATTAAAAGAGGGGAGATTTAGACTAGAGGGTAGGAGGAAATTCTTCATTCAGAGGGTGATGAGGCACTAGGACACGTCCAGAGAAGTTGTGGATGCCCCATCCCTGGAGGTGTTCAAGACCAGGTTGGATGAAGCCCTTGGCAACCTGATCTAGTGGGTAGCATCCTTGCCCGTGGCAGGGTGTTGGAACTACATGATCTTTAATGTCTCTTCCAATCCAAGCTGTTCTATGATTTTATGAAACTCATTATTTGGGAACAAACTAACAACTTTTTTTTGTAGATGTACAGTTTGCAAAACAGTGATATGAAACACCATCATATATTTTGCTGAAAAAATGATACTTTAAATATATATTTTTTTCAGAAAATGCTGCTGTAACATTTATTTCTTTGAATAAGTGTAAAGTGACAGGACCTAATATCTCTCCCTGAAAACAAATGTTTACAAGTATTAAAGCCCACAAATCTGTAGGGGAAAAAAAAATACAGAAAATTCTTGTTAATGCAGTACATTTTCTGGTAATTTTATAGTCTAATTTTCAGTGCTTCCCTACAGGATGAATGCAGTTCAGAAGGCAATTCTATAAAGTACTTTGTGGATAACTATTATCGGCTAATTATTAGAAATTGCATGTTGTTGTTAATTGCATAAATAAATTGTCTTATCTGAAAGCCATTAAAAAATGTTGGGTGTGTGAAGAATATATGGTTTTGATGTTCCTGTATAAAACATTTAACTGTTTAGCTCTAAAATAATGGCATGGTGCTTTAAACCATTTTTTTTTAATCTAACACATTGAAAGGAAAAAGAAAAAAAAAAAGTGAATATCAAAGGGCCTTTATTTGTAAAGCATAGCCTGACGAACATTTACACTGAGATGTAATATAACTGCTGATGTTTAACTGCTGATGGTAAATGCTGAAGCCCTCTCTTTATCTCTCTCTTTTTTACACATACATTTTGGAATAATGAAAGATGAAAGTTATGTCACTGATATTAATATTAAAAGTAGAAGACATACAGAAGACTTAAGAAAATTTGAGTATATTTACAGTGAATATTCAAATTAAAAACTAGTATTATTGTTTTTGAAGATGTTAATATGAGATTGTTCTTAAATTTGTGAGGCTGGCCTTAATAAATCAGAATCTTTAACTATTCTTTTTCTAGCTTGGTCAAGAAACGCAAAGTGATTTTTCCCAGCTACATATGTTGATTATTCTAACTTTTTATGTAAGTTTAGAAAAAATCAAGTTCTGTATAAGTTTCTCTTTCTGTCACTGCATTCTTTCTGCTTTGTAAACTTGAGGATAAACTGAAGCGGCAAGGCTGAATAGGTAGAAATTTTCCATTGACTTCCATTGGGTCAGAATTTTATACTGAGAACCTAACATTGCTATAAATCCACACAGATCTTATTCCTGTTCTGAAGTAGTAAGTTGTGGACAGGAGGAAAACATGCTTTCCACGTGAAAAGGGTACAGCTGTGGATATTGCATTAAGATTTATGCAAGTTTTGGAATTATGCCAGCTTAATGTAAGCGGTGAACTTGTTTTAAGAAGAGTCATCTTGGACTGGATATGAATTACAGGATATAAATCACACATTTACACATTTTTAATTTTGCTAAACTCTTTGTGTTTTGTGCATAAGTAAGTAGGCCAAATCACATCTAATTATACAAAAAGAATAGGAACTAAGGACAATAAATGTGCAGATGACAGAATCTATCCACTCATAGTTGTCCTTATACAAATTGTTTTTACAGACAATGATGAGAAATGGGCACTTATAATCAACTTTTCGTTTCTTCCTGAAGTAGATATCTAAGCTGTGCTTTCTAGATTCAAATGAGATGAACCTCACTTTTGTAAGATGAATAAATTATTATGATGAAGGATTCTGGAAAGTTCATGAAAAAATCTCTTGAAAGTGATTTCCAAACATGTTAAACACATGCCTGTTAGTGTGAGAAACAAAGTTGTGTCTTTGCTGTAGAATGTATTTTTGCAGTGGAAAATTCCACTAACCTTGCATATTCAAAAGTGATTGTGCAGGAATGACAGTGGAGAGTATGTTAAGCAGACAAGGGTAAGATCCCACTGTCCCAAAATAAGGAGCATAGCTAAGAAAAATAGGACAAGCAGCGTGAAATCAGTAAAAGCAAAAAAACGGGTCCTCTAGTCGTGAAAGAAATTAAAAAAAAAAAAAAAAAGGAAAAAAAAAAGAAAAAATAAATGGTTGGTCAAATAAAATTGTACATATATGGGAGAGTAATAAGCATCAAGTAGTTTGTGAATCTGTAATACTCATCCAATGAGGAACAGAGGAGGAATCAAGTGTCAGGCAATAGGGATATAAGGTTATGATATACTTTTACTGTGTGCTTCTGCTTTCAGGACTCCTGCCACTGCAATCATGAATAAAATAGCTTCACAGAAGACCCAGTCTGAGAAAATTATTGAGATTTTTCTCACATTAGGAATAGCCGTGGATTTACCCAAGGCAAATCTTCTCTTACTAGCCCAATTGCCTTTTGTGATGAAATCACTGGCTCTGTGGATGAAGGAAAGGAGTGGATGTTGTTTGTCTTTACTTTAGCAGGTTTGTTGACACAGTCTTCCACAACATCTTTATTGTAAAATTAGTGAGATACGGACTGGATAAGTAGACATTAAGATAAGTTGGCTGAACTATTGGAGTTGAAGGATGTTGTGGTTTAGCCCAGCATGCAGTTAAGTACCATACAAGAATTCACTCACTCCCCCACCCAGAGAGATGGGGGAGAGAAGTGGGGGGAAAAACAAAGAAACAAACAAACAAACAAACAAACAAACAAACAAACAAAAAATAAAGCTCATGGATTGATGTAAGTAGAGTTTAATAGAAAAGGAGAGAGGGGAGAGAGGGGAAGAAATACACAAATAAGTGATGCACAGTACAATTGCTCACCACCAGCTGACCAATGCCCAGCCAGTCCCCAAACAATGCTAGATGTTCTCCCCTTTCCTTCCCCAGCCTACTCCCCCGGTTTTATTGTTGCACGTGACATCATATGGTATGGAATATCCCTTTGGCTAGTATGGGCCAGCTGTCCTGGTTCTGTCCCCTCCCAGCTGCACCACCAACCTCCTCACTGGCAGGGCAGTATGAGAAACTGAAAAGTCCTCGACTTAGCATAAGCAGTGCTCAGCAAGAACTAAAACATCAGTGTGTTGTCCACATTATTCTCATCCTAAATCCAAAACACAGCACCATACCAGGTACACTGAAAAAAAATAAAAATAAAATATAATCCCACCTGAAATGAGGACAGTGTTTTGATCAGAGATACGAAGTCTAGCTGGTAGCCAGTTTTGAGTGACATCCATAACAGTTTGTAGCTGGAGTAATAGTGTTTAACTAAAGTTTGTGGACCGTGCCTAGTTGAGAAGCTCATAAGCTGCAGAACAGGGCTTCTATTCTGAGAACTGCAGAAAAGAACCTGGGAATCCTGGTGAAAAAGTTAAATATAAGTCAGTTGTAAGCCACTGCAGCAAAGTAGGTCAACAGCGTATTGTATTAGCAAGAGTGCAGTCAGCAAGTCAAGAAAAGTGATTCTTCTCTCACTTTGGTATTTGTGTCCAGTTTGGGGCTCCCTTGTATGAGGAACATATTGACATACAATGGCCAAAGGACTGGAGTACATGCTGTATAAGAAAAAGCAGAGAGGTGAGTTTGTTCAGTCTTAGGAAAAGAAGTCTACAGGGCATTGTATACCTACAGCTGCTTAATAAGAGGTCATAGAAAAGATAAACTCATATTGAAGGTGCAATTGTCACAAGTTGCAGCAAGGAAATTTTGATTAAAAGTCAGGAAAAACTTCTGCACTGTGAAATCTCCATCCCTGGAAAATTTCAGAATTTAACTTATATTATTCCATTCTATACTAGAAAGCAAAATCAAATCATAACATTTGTTTCTATGCTAATAAATAGATAAATAAGCAAACAACTTTTTTTCTTTTTTTAGAAAACTTTTTTTTTTTTTTTTAAGAAAACTAATTGCTATGTAGTAGCAATCAGCCAATGATACTACCTTTGTGACTAGATGGATTTTAGAGAACAAGAATTGTTTATGGTGTCACTCAGGTGGAGGGGAGAAGGAAAGAAATTAAAAAGCATGACTAAATGTAGCAAGGTTCAGAAAATACAGCTGAACCTGAATCAGTCTGCAGTGCCTGCTGATGTTTTCTCCCAAATTGCCTCCTGGTGTCCTCTGTACTGATTCTTATGTAAGTCACATTGAACCCATTAAAAATTATGAGTATTTATAGAACATAACATAAAAAGTCATATTACAATTGATGTAATCTACTGCTATCTGGGAATTTTCATGAACTATTACAGTATAATAGTGCCTGCTAGCTCTGCTATAATTAATTTAAAGATAGCATTTCCACTAAAACCCCTTATTTTCCAGAGCTTATGCATCTGATAAAAATTCCTCCCGGGCTGAAACTACATACACAGGATCCCTGGCTGTGGAATGAATTTTTCACAAAACATTAACAGAAGAAAATATGATCATTTCTTATAACATTTTAAAAGGATCTTTGTTTCAGTAAAACAAATGTGGCAAATAGAAGCTGGAAGCATAAAATTAATGTTAGCTTTAGCAGAAAGGTCAAAAAGTGCCAACAATGATACTCTGAGTTGCACAAGAGATTGAAATTGTTGTGGGTCAATCACTTTTTGTTAGCTACACAACCTGAACCAAATCTTCCATTGTAAAATATTAGTTTGCTGTATTATGTCTCTCTTCTTTTTTAACAAATATGTGTCTGGATTTCTCCTTAGCATACAATAATAGCGGAAGAAAAAATAAATTTATTTTCCTTTTTTGAGAGTCCTGTTTCCAAATAATGAGAATCAAGCACTCTCCATCATATTTGGAAAGTCATGGAAATCAGGTGAAGACGCTGGTGACTAGAAAAAAGGAAACACTACTCCCATTTTTAAAAAGCAGAAAGGAGGACCTGGTGAACTACAGACCAGAGAGCCTTACCACTATGCCTGGGAAGATCATGGAATAGATCCTCCTAAAAACAATGTCAAGGCATATGCAGTACAAGGAGGTGATCTGAGACAGACAGCATGGCTTCACCAAAGGAAAATTGTTGCAGGAAGAACAGCCAAAAACATGACAGACACCAGTACGGTCAGATCATGCTCTCTCCTTTATTACCCAAGTAGCCTGCTTTTATAGCAAATTTAACAGGGGTGGATAGTGTCTCACACAAGATTATTGGTCAAATGCACTCAAACAAACAACTGCAAGAAAATAACCCCACCTGCAAGAAAACAACCCCCTTGTGATTAGCAGTCACATAGATCTTGTCCTTGAAGCCAGCTGCTGACAACAATATTTTTTAATTCCTCAATCGGGCGATGCAGGAACATTGTCATGATAGTTCTCGTAGTTGTTCTGGTAGCTTGGTTTGCTCAGCTGAAGCAAGTCATGGCCTCCTTGCTGTTTAAAAAATCTCTCAACAGAAAATTGTGTTTTACCAATCTGGTGGCCTTCTATGGTGGAATGACTGCATCAGTTAACAAGGGAAAACTGACCAATGTCATCTACCTGGAATTCTGTAAGGCCAAAGTTCCTCACAACATCCAGATCTCCAAATTGGAAAAATACAGATTTGAAGAGTGTGTTATTCAATGGAAAAGGAATAGGTTTGAAGGCTGCACCCAGAGACTGTTGTTCAATGGCTCTATGTCCAGTTGGAGTTCGGTAATGAGTGAAGTCTCATTGGGGCCAGTACTGTTAAATATCTTTATCAGTGACATAGACAGTGGGATTGAGTGCATCCTCAGAAAGTTTACAGATGACACCAAGCTGAGAGGTGCAGTTGATACAACAGAAGGAAGGGATGAAATTCAAAGGGACCTGGACAAGGTAGAAAATTGGGCCCATGTGGACCTAATGAGGTTCAACAAGTCCAAGGGCAAGGTGTGACACCTGGTTTGGGGCAATCCCAGATATGAGTACAGACTGAGAGAAGAACTCAATGAGAGCAGCCCCGCAGAGAAGGACTTGGTGGTTCTGGTGGAATAAAAGCTTGACATGAGCCATCAGTGTGCACTTGCAGCCCAGAAGGCCAACTGCATCCTGGGCTGCATCAAAAGAGATCAAGGCCAGCAGGTCATAGGAAGTGATTTTTCCCTTCTACTCTGTCCTTGAGAGGCTCCACCTGGAGTACAGCCTCTAGGTCTGGGGTCCCTACCACAAGGAGTATGTGTGTCTGTTAGAGCAGGTCCAGAGGAGGGCCACAAAGATGATCAAGGGGCTGGAGCTCCTTGATTCTCCTATGAAGAAAGACTAGAGCTGGGGATGTTCAGCCTGAAGAAGAGAAGGCTCTGTGGAGACCTCCAGCCTTTCAGTACGTGAAGGGGTCTTATCAAAAAGAAAGAAAAACAACTTTTGTTTTCTCAGGCAGAAAATGGCAGGACAAGGGGGAGTGGTTTTAAACTAAAAGAGGGGAGATTTAGATTAGAGGTTAGGAGGAAATCCTTCACTCAGTGTGGTGAGGCACTGGCACAGGTTGCCCAGAGAAGCAGTGGATGGCCCCATCCTTGGAAGTGTTCAAGGCCAGGTTGGACTGGGTTTTGGGCAACCTAGTCTAGTGGGAGGTGTCCCTGCCCATGGCATGAGATTTGGAACTAGATGATCTTTAAGGTTCCTTCCAGCTCAATCCATTATTTGATTCTATGATTTTACATGACAGACAAATCTTTATGGTACTATTAAGGAAAAACTCAGCAATAAATCTGTTATAGTCAGTGAAGATCCAATTGTTATACTGTAGAAACAGCATATGTCTACAAGCAGGCAAATGACATATAGGACTACCAGCTGGAAAAAAGATCTCCCCAGATAGTGCCTGACAGCAGAATGTAACAGCCTCCCAGCCTCAGCCACTTATGGTTAGTGAATGGACCTTCATACATTTTCACATTAATGAAGACTATCAGAAACCACATTTCACTAGTTTCGTTCTTCACATCAAGTCCTTTTTTTTTGGCATTGATCCCCTTTTGTAGATATTCTCCATTACGCAGGACAAAAGGAATATGCAAAGGGAATTTTTAATACAGCTCATGTGTCATAGTGTCATAGGAAGTGTCGTAGGATTCTCATGGTCTAACTTGGACATGTGATGTTCATCCCCCTTCCTGAGGAGAAAGCATAGAAAAGAACAAAAGCTATTGCCAAAAAGAGGAAAAGGGAGGAGTTGCAGGAACCTACAAGAAACTGGATGTATGAGAACTGTTCAAAAGAGAAATGATACTGGGTAATAAAAGGCTGATCTGCAGTACTTATTGCAGTGTTCACACTTACCTGGTAAGGGAAATGCTATGGGCAGTGGTTTCCCCTGGGTGAAGTTCATCCTTTGCCCTCTGGGTTTGCTGACATCTGTCATTTTACAAAGTGTGTAAAATTTGACTGTACAATTTGACAAAGTGTTTTTTCTTAGGTCATTGTTTGTTCCATATATTTAGTAACCATCATGTATTTAATAAAATTTAATAAAATTATCTTTGTGAATCTTTCCAGTTCTTTTGGTATCCATAACATCCTTTGGTAAAGAATTCCATAGACTAACATAGTGATGAATGCTAAGGGGTGACACCTTTGCTGTCTTTTATTCATTTTGAACATGTTTATGGTTTTATGTTCTGTGCAGTTATAATCATGATACAACCCAGAGGTTTGAGCCACCTATAGTTCAGAGAAGTTTAACTCCCCAGAGGACTGTGACTAATCAATATGATGTAAGATTCCTAATAGGTCAGCTGGGTTTGTAACTGATTAGAAATGTCTTTGGTTCAGACCTACTTCAAAGACCAAGTTTAATTTCAGTTACAGATTGTTTTGTTTATAAGTGTTCTGTTTTTTGTCACCTATAATTCTGAATTTATATACTGTTAAAATACCTTCTATAAGAGCTTGTATTCTAAGAAAAAAGTCATCATAGCAAGGATCTAGATAGCAAGGACCTACCTCCAGATACAGATGAATAAAGAATGTATGAAGAATGATATTCTATATATTAATAATATATTATTCTGACTAATAATTATTGACTTTAGGGAAGATTTTTTTTTTTTTTTTTAAATCCCCTTTCGCTCTGGGTTCAAAGACCAACATCTGTAAAATCATATTTCATGCTGATGTATAAACTAGTTTTGAGAACATGAACCAAAATTCTTTTAGGCATATTTCAATAATCACTATACACTCTGAATGAGTAGGGTATAGGAATCACAGAATCATTCAGGTTGAAAGAGACCTCCAAGATCACCTAGTCCAACCTCTGACCTAACACTAACAAGCCCTCCACTAAACCATATCACTAAGCTCTAAATCTAAATGTCTTTTGAAGACCTCCAGGGCTGTTGACTCAACTACTTCCCTGGGCAACCCATTCCAACGCCTAACAACCCTTTCAGTAAAGAAGTTTCTCCTAATATCCAACATAAATCTCCCCTGACACAATTTTAGCCTATTCCACCTCATCCTGTTACCAAGTGGGGGAACAGACCAATCCCCACCTCGCTACAGCCTCCTTTTAAGGTATCTATAGAGTGCAATAAGGTCACCCCTGAGCTTCCTCTGCTCCAGACTGAACAGTCCCAGCTCCCTCAGCAGCTCCTCATAAGACTTGTTCTCCAGACCCCTAATCAGCTTTTTTGCCCCTCTCTGGACTTGCTTGAGCACCTCGATGTTCTTCTTGTAGGGAGGGGCCCAAAACTGAACACAGTACTCAAGGTGCGCCTCACCAGAGCTGAGTACAGGGGACAATCACCTCCCTACTCCTGCTAGCCACAGTGTTTCTTATACAAGCCAAGTTTGAACTTAGGAAGCTACGTTTGAACTTCCTAATCCTACAGGAGCACCTGAATTGCATTTTTTTTTGTGTGAAATTAATTGTTTAATTTAAATGTTAGTGAAAAAATGGTTTATGAATATTTAACTATTTAAATAGAATTCACTATTCGGAACCCGCAATTGACCCCCGAGGTTTGCATATTTTCATAAAACCATAGAACAGTTTGGGTTGGAAGAGATTTTAAGATCATCTAATTTCAACCCCAACTGCCTTGGGCAGAGACACCTCCCTCTAGATTAGATTGCTCATAGTCCCATCCAACCTGGCCATGAACACTTCCAGGGAAGGGGGGCCTCAACAGCTTATCTGGGCAACTGTTTCAGTGCCTCACCACCCTCATAGTGAAGAATTTATGCCTTATAGCTAATCTAAATCTACCCTCTTTTAGTTTAAAGCCATTACTTCTTGTCCTATCACTACACTCCCTGATAAGGAGTCCCTCTACAGCTTTCCTGTACTCCCCTTTTGGGTACTGGAAGGCTGCAATAAGTTTTCTCAGAAGCCTTCTCTTCTCTAGTCTGAACAACCCCAATTCCCTCAGCCTGTCTTCATAGGAGAGGTGCTCCAGCCCTTCAACCATATTCATGGACCTTCTCTGGACTCATTCTAATACTTCTATGTCCTTCTAGCGCTGGGAGCCTGAGAGCTGAACGCTCTACTCCAGAAAGGGGTCTCATAAGAGCAAAAGAGAGAGGTCACCTCCCATGACCTGCTGGCCACACCTCTTTTTATGCAGTCCAGGATGCAGCTGGCCTTCTTGGGCTGCAAGCACATGTTGCTGGCTTCTGTCGAATTTTTCCAACCAGCAGCCCCAATTCCTTTTTCCCCTGGAAAGACATCAGGCCTGCTTTCAATCCAATTCAATCAAGCCCAGACTGTTCTTGTGCTTGGGTTTGCTCTGACCTAAATCAGGACCTTGCAGTTGGACTTGTTAAACCTCATGAGGTTCACACAGGTCCACCACTCAAGTTTGCTCAGGTCCCTCTGGATGGCATCCCTTCCCTCCAGTGTAGCATCTGCACCACTCAGCTTGGTGTCATCAACAAACTTGCTGAGTGTGCACTCAATACCACAGACCATGTCACCAACAAAGATGATAAAAAACGCCAGTCCTAATACTGACCCCTGAAGAACACCATTCAGTTTTGATCTCCACTTGGACATTGAGCTTTTGACTGCAACTCTTTGAGTGAAACCATCCAGCCAAGACAGTTATTCAAATGGGGCCAAGAGCAATGCACATTACAGTCAAGAGAAGGGCTAAAATTGAATCTATTAAACAACTACAAAACACCTACAAAACCCACTACAAATCACCTTGCCCCCAAAGCTGTAATTTTCAACGTTAATACCTAATTATTTATGAAGCCTTGTTTCAACTCAAGAATTATCAAGGTGTAATTGGAAAGTGCCTTCAATATTTCTGAATACACTCAGTAAGTGTTGGGTATAATATTATCACATCTTTTTATTTAATGCATCACTGTTAAACATCCAAAACAAAATTATCATCTGCAGTTCACTTATGAGCTTTTGATTTGAATTCTTTATTGCATTGAATACTGTCAGAAAGACTTGAGAAATTAAAATCAAGTTTCTATGATATCTCACCTAGGAGATTTTGGAATGTGCTTTCATAAGACTTTTCCTCTAATAAGTTTTCATCACAAGCCTTTTGGCAGAAAGTGAGCTGTGGTCAGATACGGGAGGGGAAGTAGTTCAAGGGCATTAATCAAAATGAAAGTATAGGTACTCATATTATGATTTAAAGTTTCTCTAAATTATTGCACCTTATTAGGAACTTCACTTCATCCCCAAAATGTTATTGGAAGGGCATGACCACTGACATCTCTTGTTCTATGTTGTTCTTGTGTAATTGTCTTGTTTCATTGCTTCAGCTTTGATTGGAAGGTATTAAAAAATTTAGTGAGTACTGCTACATAATCTTTACTTGGTATCTACTTGCTTTCAAGACAACAGTGATCTCCTGTTCCCTGTCTGGAACTTTTTAATTTTACACCTGCTTTGTGAAACAGATTCCTAGACAGCCTTAATTATTTACACAAAAACAATGACTTGGTGTTCTGCAACATCAGCAACTTCCATTAAATTAAATACAACTGAGTAAATATAAAACTCTCATCCTTCCATAGTTTTCCTCAGTTCCTTCTATGAAAAATGAGAATAAATGTATTGACCCTTTGTGCTTCCAGTACAAACACTGACAGTTTATTCCTTTGTTTTATTCTTTGTATTGAGGAATTTTTTACCATGCAAGGATTGATTGTTCAATAAATTGAGGCATCATTTTAATTTATTTGTAAAAAGCAACATTACCTTTGATGCATTAATGATGTGTCATATGGATATAGACCACGAAGTTTAGGTCAGGCTCTATTTTCTTTAGAAGCCAGTTTCTCTTCCTTCCAGTTTATAATGAAAATAATGCCTTCCTTCAGTTTCCATTGGATTTTTTTCACTACCCAGCTATGACTTGATAGTGACATTCAGATTAGAACAATTTAATCTGGAAAATATTAGTAAAAATATATGTATATATAAAATCTTTGTTAATTTACTAAAAATAAGCAAGCAAAACAAAACAAAACAAAACAAAACAAAACAAAATCTTTCTTTCTGTAGTTTCAACTAAATCTAAAATATAGGTAGGTCTGGTAGCATTGCTGATTATTTGGGGGTATTTAGTGCTTTCTGCAATAAAGTGGTTTGTCAGTACTTACGTGCTTTTTCAAGATGGAACATTTTTCTACAGTAGATGAAGAAAATTGCTGTTTGTGTAAGTGAAACAGCCATAGAGGCTGTTTTGGGTACAGTGGCTGAGAATGGGTCTGGACAGCAAAAGTAAGGACAGAGCTTGGCACTATTGTGCCATCAATTGTCCAGTTGCAAGACCTAAACAAATCTCAGACTGGAAAAGAGAATGTAGGTCATGGAACCTGACCCAACTGGAGGGCAACTATCAGGGAAGAATGTAATTAGTTGCTGGAAAGGGGAAGGTGGAGACTGCAACTGAGAACAATGCAAAGGCGAGGCTAACAGCACCTTCCATGGTCTTTTTTTTTTTTTTTTAACAGAAGACTCTTTGGAATGGGAAGGGGAAAGGAGGTACCTGTCACCTTTAATTATAGTGATGATTTTAGTTTCTGGTACAGTCACCCAGGACACAAGACTGATACTTTGTAGAGATATCATAGTAATATAAAGAAATTAAATGTAAATAATGCATGTATAAAACTGTATATATGAGAGAAGGGATAACCAGCAAGCAATTAATTTAAGGCATTTATATTTCTTACTGGCAAATTGTAGAAGTATTTTGTCATCATTTTCTTCTTATTGCTATTCCAGCTCTCTAATGTTCTCCCTGCTGTTTTGTCTCTGACTGCTCTGAACAACATACAAAGGTTTTCTTTTTCTTTCTTTCTTTTTCTTTCTTTCTTTCTTTCTTTCTTTCTTTCTTTCTTTCTTTCTTTCTTTCTTTCTTTCTTTCTTTCTTTCTTTCTTTCTTTCTTTCTTTCTTTCTTTCTTTCTTTCTTTCTTTCTTTCTTTCTTTCTTTCTTTCTTTCTTTCTTTCTTTCTTTCTTTCTTTCTTTCTTTCTTTCTTTCTTTCTTTCTTTCTTTCTTTCTTTCTTTCTTTCTTTCTTTCTTTCTTTCTTTCTCTCTTTCTCTCTTTCTCTCTTTCTCTCTTTCTCTCTTTCTCTCTTTCTCTCTTTCTCTCTTTCTCTCTTTCTTTCTCTCTTTCTCTCTTTCTCTCTTTCTTTCATTAATACCATCCCAGGGTACATTCATGACTACTAAAGAGGATAAACACTGCTGACTTATGCTTTTGCTCATATTTAGGAAGAGCAAGATAACCACCCAGAATGTTTACAAACTGCAGTACTTTTGAAACTTTGATTTCTGAAACCCATCATGAATACATTTTTAATCACACACACACACACACGGACCAAATGCTGGGTTTAGAAAAAGAAAAAAAACAATATGCAGACTTTAGACAAGAAAGAAATCAGTGATGCTAAAAATTCTCTATAGGCATGTATGTGCCTATATAGAGATAGATGGGGAGATGTTCTTGGTGATACCTGCTCTACAGAAGAGTGCAATATGTGTCTTAACCAAAGCAATATCAAGGCTTCTGACTTGTGACAAACATTGTGGTCACTGACAAACACACTGATAAAAATCAGTCTTTGTCCTTCTTTATTTCATGACAAGACTCTTTACGGATTGCTGGATTGAGAAGGAAATGACAGATGTTCCTGCTCTTGCAGTTGTCTAGTAAAGACTGGACTGGAGAATTAAAAATAATATTTAAGTGCCTAAGAAGAGACTGACAAACAGAATGTGGTCTTTTATATAAAGTCTTCTTTAGCAGGGGATGAAGAGATTTGTTTTCCAATGTAATAAAGTAGTAAATGAAATGGATGATCTTCCTGTCAAATTAAGCTGGAAGGTTGGTCAGTTCAAGTGGGGATGTTTGTTTCTTTTTATCCTAACATTTATATTTTGTTTTGCTAACCTGTCACACATAAAATGTGCAGTACCTATAAAAATTAATGAAAATTCTGTAAGCAAGGTAAGGGTTATATTTAACCATGTGTCAAAGAAAATGGTAAGATGTCAATTTATTATTTTATTGATATTACTAATATAGTAAATTTATGAATCTAAATGCTAGATGATAAGGAAGGGAAAGAAAATTATAAGTATTTTTTCTTTTTTAAATTCTGGCAACTTTCCAGTTAGTCATTATAGGTGGGATTATCAAAAGGCTCCATCCTTGTGCTAATGCTTCCATTGGCATCAATGTTTTTCAGCCAGAGTGAGCCTCACCAAATGCCTTTGTTTTTGTAGGAGACAGAATCATTCAGATGCACCATTTTTTGTTCTTTTCACATGCTCGTTTTAGGACTAGACACAGACTCAAGTGTCAGGCATGAATACTCATATTCGTACACATATATATGTGTTATTATTTATACACATACATGTGTATATATTCCAGTATTCCAGATCATATGACAAGCATATGGTCATGTATAATTAGCATATTCCAGTTGAGTATACATGCTATATTGTATATAGATATTATATTGTATATAACAACCACGGTAATGCCAAAGATTAAAAATGTCTTTCCAGGCCAATATGTTCCTTTCTTGAAATTTTCATACAATTTTTTGGAGAAGGTTGATACTGTAGAATTCAGAACTCAATGAAAAACACTGGTGGCACAGCACAATAGGCTCTCCATTGATCCTCTTTCTTGACAGGTGCTAGATGCCAAGTTAAGCCACTAACTGATTGTTATTGACACATTATGGGTATGAAAGAAGCAGATGTGCCTCTCCAGGGAGAGAGACCCATGGGTTAGAGCAGAGAAATCCTCCCAAAATAATTTAATGGATGCCAAAGATTCAGTTGCAATTTGCATTGTCCTGTGTATTATTTACTTTGTTGATAAGATTAAATCCCAAAGAGAGGTGAAATCTGCTATTTTACACAGTGCATACAGCTCTTTTTCAGGGTATAATGAATATTCCTTCATCAAAGAGGCTGGGAAGAAACTATGTCACCTCCAAACAGACATGGTTCATTCTGGCAGGTACATCTCTGGAAGCAACTGGGGGATATCCAAGGGGGACGAAGTGTATTGCTGTTTGCTGTTGTTGATAGAATTATTCCTTCCTTCCTTCCTTCCTTCCTTCCTTCCTTCCTTCCTTCCTTCCTTCCTTCCTTCCTTCCTTCCTTCCTTCCTTCCTTCCTTCCTTCCTTCCTTCCTTCCTTCCTTCCTTCCTTCCTTCCTTCCTTCCTTCCTTCCTTCCTTCCTTCCTTCCTTCCTTCCTTCCTTCTTTCTTTCTTTCTTTCTTTCTTTCTTTCTTTCTTTCTTTCTTTCTTTCTTTCTTTCTTTCTTTCTTTCTTTCTTTCTTTCTTTCTTTCTTTTTCTTATTTTTTTTTTATTTTTTTATTTTTCCTTTTTCCTTGAAATAAATAAGAAGGAGGATATTTTAGATTTAAAACAAAGTTGTAAATTTAAAACAACCTCTCTCCGTAATGAATTGTCGGTTACTTATTGATTTTTTTAGCCACAGTCTGTAAACATTTCAAATTAACTGTGTCTTGTCATGCTGCTTCCTGCTCAAAGGTAACATTACCCCCCACACACCCCTCACACCCTCCCTCACTCCCCAAGGCACATGCATAAAGCATTGCTGAGGTGTAGAGGTGTTTTGGGGTGTGAGGAGGCTACCACCAGTTGTCCTCCATGGCACCCAGTAATGCCGGGAAAATGGCAGCAGGAAGGGATTGAGGCAGCTACAGATTTGTTTCACTTGTTTTCTTTCACTCCTCTCGCTCATCATTTTTGTCATTTTTGCCCTTTCTATCTTCCCTGTATCCAAAGGGTCAGAATGTGAAAAGCACTATATAGTGTAAACAGTGCTGTGAAATAGCTAATTTGCCACAGTGGCAGGGGGTCTCATTGCTGCTCCTCTACCTCCTTTTTCTTTCAAACATTTGACAGCACTTCCTCCTCCTGCCACCTCCTGACCTGAATCAGGGACACAACATGTGATCATTTGTTCATCAATTATGTAACATCAGCAGGACAGGAGGTTTTCTGGGGTTTTGATTCCCCCGCCCTTTTTCTCTACTCCTTTCTCTCTCCTAAAACTTAGCATAACACAAGGAAAAATAAAATCAGAACCAGGCAAGTCTTGTCTAAAGACACAGTGTATGTACTGGGACTGTGAGAATGAGTGAGAGAAAGCAGAAGGGAACAGATGTTTGTGTTTTGAACATTTTAGATATGTGAGTGGTTATTCCCAAGTATCGTCTGCACTGAGTCAATGCAGTCATCGTGTCAGTTCTTAGCCCTCTAGTGCCTGAGTTTTGTCACATCCACAGTTCTCTTTCTTTCTTTCTTTCTTTCTCCTGTAGCTTTTATGTGACCCCCTAGCTCATAATATTCCACAAGCTGAGTGTCAGTTGAGTCCAAACAAAGAGACCTTTCTACTCTGGCAGAAATTCGCTAAAGTCTCCAGCGTCAGAATTTACGGCAGCTCTCTTTTGAAATGCTTGACATTTCCTCACAATTTCTTAGATATACTTGGTGGGTAAAGTGCGTCATCTTTGTTTGAATTTATCACACATAATAAGCCATTTTCTCCCAGTTTAATGTCATCCCCTCGGTAACCAGGAGGTCGGAGGCAACAACGCAAAAACAGCAAATTTGTCAATGGAATGTGTAAAGCTTAGTATAAATTTATCTTGTCCTAATCCCTTGGCCCCTTTTCATACCATGATTTTTCATATGCATATGAGAATTTTCAGAGTATTGGTTTCTCACACATTTCACTGCCTGTGGACAGAGCTGAAATACAGGCTGAGCTGTCAACTTCCATCAAGGCAAATTAAAAAAAAAAAAAGAGGGTTCCATACAGTAAACTGCGTTTCACCCTTCCAACCTCTGTGTTCTTTGAAGCTGAACATTGTTCCCTCTGTATTTTTTTACTTGCATAAAGATTGCACAATTCCCTGTAGAAATAAAATCAAATAAATTAAATCAATAATCAACTTTTTCTCCCAATGCACTGGGATGAATTTCACTGAGGCCCAGAAATCCTGTTCTCTAGAATCCTGATAGAAAAAAAATAAAAAAAAAAAAAAAAAAAGAAAGGAGAAGAAAATAATCTCAGTTTATGCTTCAGGTCATCTAAGTAAAGACTTCATATGGCAGTAAAACTCACAGACGTATTCTCTTTTCCTTGGTGCCCTCTGCCTGCACTAGCCATTGCTGTGACATTTCAAAGTGAAGATGCTCCATTGTAGAGGTTAGCTAGCTGTTTATTTTTAAAATAACTTTGAAACTTCAGGCCTGGTTCTTCTTAGAAATTGGATAAAGGTCAGTACATTTATTAAAGGGATAAACAGTTGAAGTTAACTCTTAAAATAAGGTATCCCTGAAGACATTTACTGTAACCAGGAGTTACACTGAGTTTTATTAGACCAATTTTGTGTGATAAAGGAAGCCTGTGCTACTCCTGTACTCACAGGTTTAGTGTGTGTTGTAAAAGAGTATTTGACTCCATCAGGAATAAATGGAAATAAGTCCATTAATAATTTTCTGATTTATTAGTTGAGAAAAATAAATTATGCATTTCATCAGAATGGAAGTAAATCAAGAGTAAAAAATCTGTGGGTTTTTTTGTTGTTGTTGTTGTTGTACTGTTTATGAAAAGAAGGTGAAACAAAGCCAAACTTAAGAGCAAAACCATCCTAGTTTAATTTAATAAAATTGTCCAATCTAACTGAGGACTTGGCCAAGGTAAATTCTTAAACATGAATTTACAAATTCAAAGTCCAATAGAATTAGCATAGCAGAAACAAACAGCTCAAACAACTAAAATACATCAGGTATGTCAACAATCTTATGTTATAATCTGAAGTTATTAAGCCAAACCTTTGAGAGGATTTTTTTATTTCTATTTGTTTCTTTATTTATTTATTTTCAGGGTTGTTATTTTGTTGTTTGATCAATTGTTTAGTTTTTATATGCACAACACCCCTTTAAATGAAGAACAGCTGATTATTCATAGTAAATTTATGAATACATAGAAACTACTTGGTAGATGGAAAACTTCTGCTACATAACCATTAGACCTCAAATGTTTTGTGTAACCAAAGGTTGCTAGTTATATGATTTTCTGTTGGGAACTGCAGAGTAAGAATGATTCAGTATCATTTCTTTAGTAATGGTGAGTAAGGACTGAAAGGGTTGGAGACTACTGTGTCCATGTTCTCTGTTCATTCCAAGTCTGTTAATGATAGGCAAAAAATATTATCATGACTGTCCTTACAGCACTGTAACTTTCCTGTTGACGGTCCCTCTCAAGCTAGAAGAAAAGAAAAGCCCACAACAGTTTAATATCAAAGGAAATGTGGTGAAACACTCACAAAACTTTTTGCTTTGGATTATTTCTGTTCTTTTGTCATGTAGTTCTTATTTGATACAGTCCATTTGAATTAAAACCAATGAAAGGAAACATTTATTTACACAGAGTTTAGTCATCATGGTATTTTCTGTCAGTAGAGGTCACTGAGACATTTTACTGGAACTGACTGTAGAGAATGGCTGCATCATATCTGACAACCAATATTTTTGGCTATATAATCAAAACTATTAATAGTCAAATTTAGCATGTCAGGGCATCAGAAATTGGGGATCAGAAATTAAGGCATGACATTTGGAGTATTGTTCAAGTACTTAAATGCCTAGAGTTTCATCCTCTCCTATAACACATCCACTTGCTCTTGCTGGAAGGTCAATACTGGAAAAGACTGACAATTAGTCCTATCTGTTCTGCAAGTTTTACATTACTGCACACAGGTAAATGTTTTGGAGTTATATTAGATCTGAGATTTAAGTTGGTTGCTTCTCTATGGAAAGAAGTCTGAAATACCTAATAGAAAGAAATGTTTAATATCATTTCACTGGAAGATTTAAACATATCTTTAAAGATAAGCACTATGGTATTTTTGGTAAATAATTTTTATCCAAATCTCCAGAAATAATAAATTTCACCAAATGTATGTAACACATGGTATTTTATGGATAAGCCTTGAAAGCAGGAGAAAAAGAGAAGTTCTAAAAACTAGAAATCAGTTAGTTAAGAAGCTATTCTTTGGTGACTTTTACAGTATAGTGATTCAATAGTAAGTACAAACAGCAGCAGCCTTATGGAAACCTGTTTGGGGAAGGCATTTGGAAACTAACAATGTGAATTTAACAAACTTAAGGAAAATTGTGTTGACTGGTTTGGAAAAAGGTGTTAGTAAATGGATGGGAGTTTGAAACAAGTACAAATCTTTGGGTACCTCTCAGTACATTTAATTCTAATTTGAAACTTCTTATTACCATAATTTCAACCTATAATGTACTTTTTGAGAAGCAGACTCACCCAAAATAATCACAAATAATGTCATTATTAGATTAAAACAGATGATTATAAGTAAAGCAAACATTTGATTTTGAATACCAAAATATTTACATTCTATCAAAGATAGGTAGTGGTCATTACTTTTAGAAATTACTACCGTTATGCATAGTCCTATCTCGTCCTAAGCTACCTTCCAAATTTTCTCTTTTGTCAAATTAGAATATAAAGATATAGTTCTATTGTATTCACTCTCATATACCTGACCATGTTAAGAATGAAACCAGAGAAATAGAACTGACAAAACACCTCATTTTCTGCTTTCTTCAGTGTCTTTTTGTTGATAGCAAGCTGAATTTGTCAATAGCAGTCTGAATATGAGACAGCAGTGTGCCCTGGCAGCCAGGAGGGCCAACAGTACCCTGGGGTGCATCTAGCACGGCATTGTTAGTCGGTCGAGGGAAGTGATTGTCCTGATCTACTCTGAAATGGTGCAGCCTCACCTTGAGTACTGTGTGCAGTTCTGGGTACCACAGTATAAAAAGATGAGAAATTATTGGAGTGTCTAGAAAAATGCTACTAAGAAGGTGAATGGACTAGAGGGACAGATGTATGAGGAGCAGCTGAGGTCACTTGGCCTGTTTGGCCTGAAAAAGAGCTGAGGGGAGGGGAGACCTCATTGCAGCCTGCAGTTTCTTCATCAGGGGGAATGGAGGGGCAGGCACCGATGTACGCTCTTTAGTGACCATTGATAGGACCCATAGGAATGATGTCAAGCTGCATCAAGAGAGCTTCAGGCTGGACGTCAGGAAGAGGTTCTTCACCAAGAGTTGTTGCATGCTGGAACAGGCTTACCAGGGACATAGTCATGGCACCAAGCCTGTCAGAGTTTATCAAGCATTTGGAAAATGTTCTTAGTCATATGGTTTGAATTTTTAGATAGATCTGTTTGTAGCCAGGAGCTGGACTAGATGATCCTTGTGGGTCCCTTCCAATTTGGCATATTCCATGATTCTATGGTTGTTTTTTTTTTTTGTCTCTTAGAATGAGCATATTTAATCAAATAGCATTGCCTATATGAATGCATGGCATTAAAATGCATGGCATTAAAACAGGTATTATAGAGTATATGGACAGGTAGTTCATATTTCATGCCATTATTTTATCAACTGAAATGATTAATATTTTAAGACTCCCTTAAGAGTCTTTCCAGCCTCTGAGGTTTTACATTGCAGCTGATCTTCTTGTCTGTCCTTCTTGTACTGAGGGGCCCAAAGCTAAGCATAGTACTTGAGGTGCAGCCTCACCAGAGCAGAGTGCAGGGGAACGATCACCTCCCTGGTCCTGCTGGCTACACTGTTCCTGAGATAAGCCTGGATGCCATTGGCCTTCTTGGCTACCTGGGCACACTGATGGCTCATGTTCAGGTGAACATCAGTCAGCACCCCCAGATCTTTTTCCTCTGCACAGCTTTTGAGCCACTCTCCCCCATGCCTGTAGCATTGCATGGGGTTGTTTTGGCCAAGTACTACTTGTTGGTTGGTTCTTGTTTGTTTCTTTCTTTCTTTTGCTTTATTTTGTTCTCTTTTGTTTTCAGATGCCGGGGGGAGAGGACCTTAAAACATTACAAATATGTCACTGCAATATATGATGTGATCATTGTAGCATAGACTGTTACAATGCACAGCTGAAGTTTTGCATATTTTCACTGCTACTGCAGGAGGATAAAGGCATAATGTGTGAAGAATTATTTTAATTCTGCTCCTTCTGGCTTTGGCTGTGTTTGAGTTCTTTCTGAAGGAGTTTCAGAAACAAATTTAAATTTAAAACATTCTTATACTGTCCACTGTACTGAAGTAGCTTTGGAATATATATGATTAATTGGCTGCCAAGGAAGTCAAATATAGTGTCACTGTGAAGAAGTGGGTCTTGTCTTCATGTTACATCTGAGCTCTTGTCAAGTTGTCACAGTCAAAAATAAAGTTCCTTTCAAAGCCTCAAATATGTTTTCCTTCCTCTGTTGTCTAATCAAAGGTGGAATTTTCTCTAGTGAGTTCCCCATGGTCATGTCATTCTATAGCTCATCATGTACACAAGTAGGGTCTTAAATCTGTGGCCCTTATACTGAAATTGATTTTTCAGTAAAGATAGGAACTGCTGTATTCCACCCACATAGCAGAGACATTGCTTTACATGAACTGGGAATGTGCCACCCTTGCAATACATTGTGTTTACCATCTATTCACTAATTTTGTTGCCAGTGGGAAGATAACCACTGTCCACTGGAAGACTATTGCAGCAGAATAGGCTGAAGAATACATGTATTAATTATAAACACCCAACTGATTTTTATTTTTTTTTTCAAAAATAGGTAGTGTATTTTATCTTTAAAATTATTTTCAAAATGTCTCAGATACTTATATATATATATCTTTTTTCCATAGAATTTAGTGTGCATATTGCAGTTTCAAAAGACTAGATGAAGTTAGTTGCATTGTGTTGTTTAGTGTAAGAAAATGTGTTGGAAACAATGCTGTGGTAAAGTGATAAAATGCCAAATGAAAGAGAATAAAGAACTGCAAAAGTTTAACAGAGATCTGAATAATACACCTTACATCGAAAGACTTAAGAATCCCATCCATGTAGTTCATCAAAAGAGAAATTGAAAGGTGACTTGATTCCAGGTTATAAGAATCTTCATAGGGAGAAAATGCCAAATAAGAGTTCTTTAACCTAAAGAAGAAAGGCGTGACACAAACTAATGAGTGAAAACTAAAAGAAGACAAATTTGAATTAAAAATATGGCAGGCATTAATAACAGTGAGATAATTAAAGGCTGAAACTATCAGGGGAAATGTTGGATTTTCCATCTTCCGATTCCTCCAGATCAAGACTAGTGTCTTTTCTGGAAAATAGGCTTTTGTCAAACACACATTAATGAACTTAATACCGAAGTAATTGGGTGCAATCTATGATCTGTGATATACATGAAGTCATACTGAATGATCTAATAGATCTTTCTGGCCTTTATGAATCAGCAGATTTATTGCATATCATGGAATTTTGTGAGTTAAGAGGTAGAAAAAGAAATGCAAACAAAAAGAGAGAATACATAGAGTGTGTTCTGTTCTTTTATTTTAATAATTATAATTTAGTTATATTTGTTCACAAAATAGTTTATAGAGTATTTTTCTATGTTAACAGTGGTACATTTTGCAGAGATTAATTTCTGAGCCAAATTTCATTTAAGATTATGGAAAGCCTGCAATTTATAGCCAAGATTATAGCTAAAAGTACCTTATGTCTACCATTAGAAGTCAGTAAAGGGAACCCTGTTTTTTTTGTTTTGTGGTTTTTTTTTTTTTTTTTTTTTTTAAATCAATTAGAAATACATACTCACCTTTTGGCTCATCAATGCTCTTACAGATCTGGGTCTAGGACTAATATTTTTCCAGTCATGTTGTTATATTTCAGCACATAACATTGGTCTCTAGATGTTAATTTAATTGCATTATTATGTACTCTTTGCAACTGAAGTACATTAATACATATTCAGTAACTATTATGCTATTGAACAAGCTGCTACTAATATGTATTGCTTTAAATATTTTCGTAGTATTTTTGAGTTACAAGAATTCAATGTATGTATCTCAGAAAAAAAAAATAATGATGGTTTGCCTAATCATATACTGAATAATACTGATGTGCAAGAGAGAAATGGCTGATGTTGTACAGAAAGTAAGGAGCTACCCTTTTCTCAGACCTCCTAGTTGGAATTTAAATTTCCAATGAAGCCACAAATACCAAAATTCAGCAGGCTGGAAGCTGGGACCTGGCTTCTGTTCCCAGAACAGACACGCATTGTTTGCAGCCTCAGAGGATCTTTTATTGTCTTTAAGCTTCTGTTCCAAACCTGTAAAACAGAGAGAAAGAAACATAAGTTTGTTTGTTTGTGTGTTTGTTTGTTTGCTTCTTCTTCTAGAAAAATGGTTGCCCATCTTGCTATTTTAAAGTACAGTTAAGTCTTCCAGGGGGATTCATCTTTTTTCAGCGTGCAGCTATCAGGTCAGAAGCCATGACCAGTTTCATTTGAGAAATCCAGGATGCAACTGCAAAACATGTACTTGTGTACTGTTATTTGACAGTAAGACTGAAAGCATGTGGATCCCCAGGTTTGGTGCCTTTTTACAAATGAGACAATGGCCATTCATCTGATGTTGGTCTGACATGAGAAACAGTAACCTGCTCTGAACTAGGAGTTTGTTTTGCAACCTGAAACCAGGCAAGATTTATGTTGTTCAAGTTTAATTTTAGATATTTTGTGGATCTCAATCTTAAACCAAGCCTGATGCTCTATAAAGATCCAAAAATGAAGCTTGGTTAATGAACTTTGCTTAAGCCCTTGTTAATAAGACCCTACCTTTATACTTTATATATGTTTCTGTACATGTGTTTCCATATGCTACGAGCCTCTGTAATCTAGCAGAGATGGACTCAGCAGTGTCCAATGGCTGGAAGGTGTCACCATCAAGTTTTAACATGAAATAAAGTGTAATAACAATAAAGATGGAAGTTGTTTGTGTGTTTGTTTGCTGCTTCTTCTAAAAAAAATGGTTGCCCATCTTGCTATTTTAAAGTACAGTTAAGTCTTCCAGGGGGATTCATCTTTTTTCAGTGTGCAGCTATCAGGTCAGGAGCACAGTGGAAGAAAATACCTTTGGAGATGGGATTACCCTATTTCATGTCATTTTGGAAGGCAAATGGAAGTTATAGACTCAATATAGCAATAATAGGGTAAAAAATGCTCCCCAAAGAAATAGGGTCATCAGATAATTCCTACTGGCCTTAAACTCTTTCAATCTATCCTTCAAATCAAGCCAATATTGTGGCTACTTTTATCCCCCTCCCCCCCCCCCCACCCCCAACCAGCCATTCTGCTTAGCAAAATCTTTAATGCTTTATTCCATTCAGATTACTTTAATCAAGCTAGTATAGAGCCTAGGTAAAATAGGATAGCTAGTCTTCTGAGTTTCAAAGTTATTAACTGGTAAGAGGTGAAAAGTGACAGTAGAGGAGAGAAAAAGGACAATAAAATATTTGATTTCATGAACTTTGGATTTATGGATAACAAGAAGTCAGAAGTAATTATGTATTACCCTGCATTAATACTAAACCCTGTAAGTGACAGTCAGCCCAGAAAATATGCTGGCATTTTTAGTAATTGAAATTAAAACAGAAAATGAAATAAGATGCTGAGAATAATCAACAAGATCATGCTGTCATACAAGTTATAATAATGGTACCTTTCATTCTTCTCTGGGGTGCTGTCTTTTCCTTCACTTCAGCATATGTGCCCCAGAACAGAGATCTAACATCTATATGACATTAATGCTGTTTAATCCAGAGTGTATGATGAACTGATTCACCTGCTAATGTTGTCATCTGGACCTCTCATAAATATTTCCTCCCCTTTCAGGACATTGCATTATGGAGAAGAATATAGTTAATTAATAGACAAATAAAGAGAGAGGGGAACAAAAGGGTTTTGATCATGTCATCTATATTTAATAGGGCAGTTTTTCCATGAAAATTACTGTATTTTGTTCAGTGTTTTGCCCGTAATATCAGATAAATCTTAAACTCAAAGATATATCTTCACATGTAAAAAAGGAAAGAAAGGCAGTGTGAAGAAAAGATGGATTCATATCTGAGAGTGGAACAATCATATTTTTCCCTTGAAGTCCTGAACTTTAGATATGACCTTCCTAACCAACTAGAGATAGAAAAATGCATCTGCAAGTGTCTACCCTGGTTTTGGGTCAAAGCTGTTTTAGGCTGGTGACTTTTTATTGCTACTTGTGGATTTGGTTTCTCAACATCCTTTGACAGATGCTAATCAGATTGTATAGGAAGCTCACAAAAATAAATACAGTAAAACAGAGAAGAACTTTCCATTTGTTACTCCAAATTTTATCATGACAGCCTGACAGCAACATCTTTCTGCAAGTCACAAGCATCAGTTTAATCTTCATTGTCTGCCTGAATGTACATATTATTATTTAGGTGGGACAAAGAGGGAAGATGAATTGAATAGGTAAATTTAACAACATGGAATTCATCAATAAGATTCAGAAATCATAGATATTATAAACATGCATACTATTTGTGCATATACAGAAGCATAAATTATGGATAAAGAGAGGTTAGTATCATCCAATTATTATCACAGAATCACACAATAGTTATTCCGTTGTATTCTTATCTTTCTTAAATGTCTTGTTATATATTTCTCTCTGAACTAAATCTGCAGTTTAGTTGGCAAAGGAGAGAAAATGAGAGAATGAAAGGGCTGTGCATTAAGAGGGTAAAGGTAGCATTTTTACATATAATGCTGTGAAAATATAGGAGATTTTATTACATGCCATGCATCAATCTAATTTGAACTTCTCAAAAACACAGCAAGTTTCTATCACAGCAGAATCTAGAGTTTGGCTTAAGAAAGAAAAAGAAAAAGAAAAAAAAGGAAAAGATAAAATCAAATTTCAATTTCAATTTAGAAATATTAGTAACAGTAATGGAAACAATTGCAGTTGATCTAACCAGCAACAGTATGGACCCTGCTTATTAGTAATGAAAAAAATAATATGAAATGAAATGAAAATAAAAATATAAAGAATCATAAAAATGACATGTTTTAAGTGCTTCTGAAAGACTGCTTGTACCTCATGACAACTTCCACCACCCCACCACCCACCTCTATATACCCCATCAAAGTCAGCATCTGGTGTGAGAACCTTTTTCAGCCTTGACATGCTAGATATATCAGAGACAGTTTGATGTATTTGCAATAAAAATGGAACTGCAGCAAGCTTGGAACTAGTGAAATTTACTGTTGTGAAAATGATGGCATTTTGATCCTGTGAAAGCCACTAGCTCCTGCTGCTATCATCCAGAATAACAGGAAAAATAGTTCCTGTATAAAGTTTATTGAAGATTTAGAAAGTGTCTGTAACTTCTGGATGCTGTAGTCCCAGACAGTCTACCTTTTGTGAGAACCCCCAGTGACTCAACAGTAAACTACAATATTCTTGAATTACAGGCTAGCCAGGAACTTGAAGTAGTGTTGGCCACATATTTCTGAAAATAGAAAAGAAAAATAAGATCTTATAGAGGAAAAATATATATATACACATATAATTTTTTATAGATTTTCCATATAGAAAATCTATAGAAAATTTAAAAGCACAAATAATATAAAAACCACTCTGTTTTAAAGAATGAATTAATAGTCAGTTCAACACGATAAAAATTAATCAGACAACTCAAGATTCTCCTTACTTTTTCTCATATGACAAAGCCCCCTATTTCAAAACCACTATGGTTTTCCACCCAGATATCCACAAGCTGTGAAATCCTGAAACTTGCTTCAACTTTTGCATGACAAGATTGCTATTAATAAAAAATTAAATATTCCAGAAAGGAAAAAAAAAAATAAAAAAATTGATGCTATTAAGGCCGGATGCTGACTTTTCTAATCCAAGTAGCACCTTCATCCATGGTACTATCTGGAAGATGGAATGATGATTCAATTCCAGTTCTTAGGAATGACCACTAATTTTAATACCTGTAGTTTAGAGAAATAATAGAAAACAAGTAGGCAGTAACTAACTAAAGGTTTGTAAAGGTTTGACTGGTGGATAAAATGACTGCTTAGTGCCTGCTACAATATCTGTCTTTGGGAAAGGGAGGAAAAGGCCAAAAAAAAAAATAAATAAATATTTGCTTCTAAAACATATTAGTAATATTTTAACCTTTGACAGTGGAGTTTTTCAAATGCCTGTCCAAGAATGTTAGTCTGGATTTTGAATGTTTTTTCTCTACTTACATTGTATTTTGCATTCTGGCCATGTGAATAATTTCTTGTTAGTGTTAAATTCAACTACAAAGCCAGCAGAGCAAATAATGCTTCCCTAATTGTCCAAGGGGTGCAATTTCAACAAATGCTTCCAATGGATTTTTTGATTTTGCAGGCCATCAGATAGGGAGACTCCAAGGTTCTACTTGGTTTTTAATTTTAAGTCATCCATCTGCACAGCAGAAAAACATCTGAAAAGCATGAATCATCTAATATACACAAATTAGCACTGAAGTAGAAGCATCAAAAAATAGAGTAGGTTTAAGACATGTTTGGGACACGCTGAATCACAAACGTAAGCCGTGCACAAGTTATATATATATTAAAAAAAAAAAAAATCAACAAAATGATCATTATTAGTGAAGAATGTGATCTGTAAATATCGAACACCTTTTGAAAATTGTTACAGGTAATGAGCTGGCATCAAAAATTGTAGGTCTCACAGTTGACAGCAACATAAACTATCAGTGGCCTTTCAAAAGGAAAATAGAAATGTCTCTACTTAAAAAGATTTTGTAGAGGTTTGAGTGCAATGTCACAAAATCTACAGTTGAGCTTGTTTAGATCTTACTGCAGTAGATGTTTAAACACTTGTCATCAAAGGTGTTTTCAAACCAAGATTTGTTGCTCAAGGACTTTTTGCTCTACCTACAGACCTTGTCTTGCTTATCTTCTTATGACATCAGAACTACAACTCTTTTCATATTTATACAGTGAGTGTAGGAGGACTCAAGAAGAAACAGGAGCAGGCACTGGTCTATTTAAATATTTCCTTCCCCTAAGTAAGCCTTTGGTAGGAATGTAAAAAGTGTTTCATCATTGAAACTTTCAGAGAGACAGTGAACAACTGTTCTAAGAAAGTTACTTGAAACACAAGTTGAAACTTGAAACACAAAACAGTTGTTTTCCTCACTTTCTTATACGTCACTTTCCCTTTCTTCTGTACATCCTCATAATTCACAAGGAGTGATAAAATTAAAAAGCAGCATAAAAACTTGCCTAGTTTGGAAGGGCCTTGTCCCTCACTTGAGGAAAAGAGAAGGCTTTTATATTCTTGATAGTCAGAGGACTGCAAAGACCTAGAAGAGGATAGTTTCATGAAAATATATTTATTTCAACATACCCTTTTATTTTTATTTTATTTTATTTTAATTTTATTTTTATTTTTGTTTCTTAGATGTAACTATGAAGCATTTGAATACAAAAGGTCAGAACATGGTTGACCTTCAGAATCTGAATGGTTTGAGTTTTAGGTATTATTTCGTAAGGAGGAGTTTACCTATATCCAATGAATACTTTTTAGTGCGAACATTCGGTATTAATGTTGAATAACTTTATGTTGAAGGGACTATTTCAGATTTAAGTCCAAAAAGAGAAAGTCTTGGCCAGAAGAGGGTGCAAAATTACCTAGCAAACAGAGAAACATTTTTGTGTGTTTTAAAGACAATTTATTACACACAAATCTTTGATAAAAAAAAAGTTGTACTGTGTTTCTCTCACCAGTCCCATAGCTGAGAAAAGCTTTCTGTGAATCTGCTCCTTGTGGATAGCAAAAACATCAGGACTCAATCTGATAACATTGAAAGCAACATTCGTAATAAAAACTAACTATTCAGTACTAAAGTTATCAAGAAGGCAGGTAGTTTGGGGGGGGAAATAAAGTCTGCTGTGTACTACGTACACTATTTCTGACTGATGTTTGAATGATGTAGAATGCATATCTGAGTCACTTCAGGTACAGTGTAATATTCAAAAAAAAAATATATCCATATAAGCAGATCTTTCAATATCCTGCAATCTTTTGTAACAACATTGTTATATCTCCAGAAGTGTCAGTATTTTCTTTGCCTTGACAATATGCCTGAAATTCTACTATGACTTCAAGGCAGAATATATATATATAAGCTGTTTTAAAATAAAATGTTATTTAACAGTAATAAATGGTGAGAAAAAACAACAGCATTAAGACATCACTTCAGAATGACCACATATTTAGAAAAGCAGCAAATAATTTTTATTTTTATGATTTTTAATATATTTTAACAGATTCACACAAAAATGTGCTTGAAATTTTTGAAAATTTTGATTCTAAATAAATTTAGGTTGTTCATTGACCAAAAGTGAAAGTCATGTTTTGATCTGTGAGTCTTCAAAAAAGGACATTGTTTAAAGTTTGACATTCAGAATTTCAAAGCTAAGATGTTTTGATTGAGTACCTTAATCTTCCCTTCCCACAAGAAGGTACCTCAGAGAGAGTTTGTTCCAAGATAACACTAATTTTTAAATAATTATCTAGGGAAAGAAAAAGAGATATGCTAATAAGATACTCTTCTTTTTCCAAGATATCACTGTAATCCAAAAGTCTATTTGATACAATACACCATTTCAACACAAGAAAATGAACCTACCATTACATCCATTAGTATAATTCCCCTTCTCTACCTAGCTCCTATATTTTTTCTCTGCTATAAACAAACAAACCAAACCAAACCAAACCAAACCAAACCAAACCAAACCAAACCAAACCAGACCAAACCAAACCAGACCAAACCAAACCAGACCAAACCAAACCAGACCAAACCAAACCAAACAAACAAAACACAGAACTTTAAAGCTGTATTACAGCAGTAATAAAATACAAGAAGATATTAACAAGGCTGTGGATTGGATTTTATTTCTTCATAAATTCTTTACAGAAAAAGATCCTAGGTAGCTACAGCTGAAGCTGAGCCAGTCCAAGCTCTACCTGTTCATGCCACAGACGAAGACATCATAATCCAGATGTGAATAAAGGAACAAAATCCTTCTGGCTTTCTTGTACAGATTCCTTTTATACGAGGCATTTCAGTAATCATGGAACTGCAGAAAATAGCAGCAATAAGTTGCAAATTCAGGTAAATCAAATGCAAACAGTTATTTAATTCAGTCTCATATTGCAGACATTGCATAGTTAGTATTAAGGTAATCAGAGATCTTTCTCTGATTTACAGGCAAGAATGTAATACAAGTTCACGAATTTTAATATGGTCTGTGGAAAGCCAAGAACAGCGCTACACTCAAGAAAAGAATAAATCTTTGCAAAATAAATGTAGTAAGGAATAAGTACATTGGAATCTTTTTTGCTATGTTTTTTTCTTGTCCGTACCTGTAAAGAAGACTGCTGATAAGATTGCTTGTACTTTTGTCCACATTAAACCCTGTAGAGAATAATATCATTTAAAGTATATATACCTCATCATTCATAAGTGACTATCACAAAACAAAACAAAAACAACAACAACAAACTGTTTGTCCAAAAATGTTCTAGTAGGTTTCTTGTTTTCCTGGTAAATTAAAAGTTGTACAGTCTATTGAGAACAAGGTCTTGAGGAACCTAGAAATGCCTCTGCTGTCCACTTTTATATTATGTCTAATTGTCTTGATAAGTTTATAAAGGAGTAGGAAATAAGAAGACTTGCATAAGTGAATACAATGATGCTAAAAATACATAAGGAATAAATGTGGACCTAATCTGTAATGAAAACATAGCCTCCAAAAGGATCAACTCCTGCTACAGATTATTCTGAAACATACTCAGTCTGCAGATAAAACTGGGAGGAGTGGCTACAATACCACTCAATTTTCCTTCCATCCAGAGGGACCTGGGCAGGCTGGTGAAACAGGCTGACAGATAACTTCATGAAGTTCAGCAAGAAGAATTGCAAAGTTCTGCAGCAGGTGGGAAAAAACCCAGGCACCAGCACATGATGGAGGCCAAAAAGATGGAAAGCAGTTCTTCAGAAAACAAAAACAAAACAAAACAAAAAAAACACAGATGGGTACTACAGTACATCAAGTTGAACATGAGCCAGCAGCATGCCCTTCCAGTAAATAAGGATACAATGGTATCTTGGTTACTTTAGACAAAGTATTGTCAACAGGTTGAGTTAGGTGATCTTTCTGCTCTAGTCAGCATTGGTGAGATAATAGAGACACAGACATACTGGAAAAAGTCCAATGAAGGGCCACAGATTTGATGAAGGGACTGGAGCAAAACTGCTGTAAGAAGAAGTTGAGAGAGCAGTGACTCTCCTGCCTGGAAAAGAGAAGGCTCAGGAAAGATCTTATCAATGTATATAAATACCTGAGAGGAGTCTCCTTCCTTGGAGATCTTCAAAAGTCATTTGGACATGGTCCTGGACAATCTGCAAGGTGGTCTTGATTGAGGAGTGTGGTTGGACCAGATGACCACCAAAGGTCTCTTCTAACCTCAGCCTTTAAACCCTAAGTGAAACCTGGTGGGATGAGTCATGTGACTGGTGTGTTGCAATAGACGGTTACAGGCTCCTCGGGGGGGCAGGCAGGACAGGCAAAGTGGTGGGGTGGTGCTGTATGTAAAGGAGGAGCTGGACTGTGTGGAGCTTGCAGTTGGCGATGGCAAAGTTGAGAGCCTCTGTGCAAGATTTAAGGGACAAACAAATAAAGGGGATATCATCATGGGAGTCTATTACAGACCACCCAGCCAGGATGCCAACACCAATGAATTATTCTTTGGGGAACTAAGTACCTCAAGATAACTGCCCTTGTCCTTATAGGGGACTTCAACTTGCCAGACGTTAACTGGGAATAACACACAGCTGACACAAGCAGGTCCAGGAGGTTCTTACAGGACCTCAGTCGTAACTTCTTGGTGCAGGTGCTAAGAGAGCCAACTGTTCCCAGAGGTGTCCTCCTAGATCTGTTGCTGGAGAACAGAGAGTCTTGTGGGGTCTTGTGGGGGACATGGCAATTGGCAGCCGTCTTGGTCATAGTGACCACGAAGTGGTTGAATTTAAAATTTTTGGTGACTAGTTGACAGGAGGAAACTACCACCAAAACTTCAGTCCTGGACATGAGCAGAGCAGCCTGCTCAGGGAACTAGTTCACAAGGTCCTTGAAACTGCTTTTGAAGATGTTGGCATCCATCAGTGCTGGTCAATCTTTAAGCACTGCCTTCTACAATCACAAGATCAGGCAATTCCAAAATATCAGAACTAAAGCAGGTGAGGCAGAAAGCCAGCTTGGCTGACCAGGGATCTCCTTCTGGAGCTGAGCTTAGGCATAAAAAGAAAGTGTATGGTTGCTGGAAGCAGGGTCAGGCAATGTGGAAGGAATACAGGGACACTGTTCAGCTTTGTAGGGAGAAAATACATGTGGTAAAAGCTCAATTGGAGTTGAAGCTGGCCAGGTCTGTTGGAGACAATAAAGAGGGCTTTTTAAAATATGTGAATAGAAAAAGGAGGACCAGAGTAAACATAGGTCCACTACTTGATGGGGATGGTCACCTCACACACCGGGACATAGGCAAAACAAAGACATTTAATGCCTTCTTAGCCTCTGTCTTCAACACTGATGATGGGCTTCAGGACCCTGGGTACCCTGAGCTGGAGGACCATGATGGTGGGAATGATAAACTCCCAACCAACCCTGAACATGTACGGGATTTGCTGCTCCACCTGGATCCATACAGGTCCATGGGTCTGGATGGGGTTCATCCCAGGGTGCTTAGAGAGCTGACTGACACCATCGCATGATCTCTCTCAGTTATTTTTCAACAGTCTTGGGCATCTGGAGAGGTCCCAGTTGACTGGAAGCTGGCAAATATTGTGCCAATTTTCAAGAAGTGCAAGAAAGAAAACTCTGATAACTACATGAGGTTGACTATTCTGTCAATCTGATGTCAGTGCATGATAAGGTTATGGAGATTATCCTGCGAATTAGTGGAGTGCACCTGGGGGACAATACAGTCATTGGTCCCAGACAGCATGAGTTCACGAGGGCTAGGTCCTGGTTGACAAATTTGATTTTCCTTTATGATAAGATCACCCATCTAGTGGATCAAGGGAAACCAGCTGATGGGATTTTTTTGGATTTCAGTAAATCTTTTGACGGTTTCCCATAGGATCCTATTGGACAAAATGTCCAGCATACTGCTAGATAAAGACATCATACTATAGGTGAGTAATTGGCTGATGGGCAGGGCTGAAAAGGTTGTGGTAAATGTGGCCATATCATGCTGGTGGCCAGTCACCAGCGGGGTCCCCCAGGGCACCATTTTAGGGCCAGTTCACTTCAATGTTTTTATAAATGATTTAGTGGTAGGACTAGAATGTGTTTTGAGTAAATTTTCTGATAATACTAAACTGGAAGGAGTTGTTGACTCTGTTGAGGGTGGAAAGGACTTACAGAGAGAGCTGGGCAGTCACCAACTGCATGAAGTTTAACAAGACGAAGTACTGGGTCCTACACATGGACCAGGACAACCCTGGCTATACATACAGACTGGGTGACGAGACGCTGGAGAGCAGACCCAAGGAGGAATCTGGGGGTTGTGGTTGACAGCAAGTTAAACGTGAGCCAGCAGTGTGCCCTGGCAGCCAGAAGGGCCAACCGTACCCTGGGGTGCATCAAGCACGGCATCACTAGTCGGTCGAGGGAAGTGATTGTTGTTCTCTATTCTGTGCTGGTGCAGCCTCACTTTCAGTACTGTGTGCAGTTCTGGGCATCACAGTACAAAAAGGATGTGAAACTATCCAGAGTGTCCAGAGAAGGGCTACTAAAAAGGTAAAGGGCTTAGAGGGAAAGACATATGAGGAGCGGATGAGGTCATTAGGCCTGTTCAGCCTGGAAAAGAGGATGCTGAAGTGAGACCTCATTGCAGTCTGCAGCTTCTTCATGAGGGGGAGTGGAAGGGCCAGTGCCAATCTCTTGGCACTGTGCCATTAAAGAGTGCCATCTCTTTAATGACTAGTGATACGACCAAGGGAATGGAGTCAAGTTGAGACAGGGGAGGTTCAGGCTGGATATCAGGAAAAGGTTCTTTACCAAGAGGGCTGTCACACACTGGAACAGGCTCCCCAGGGACACAGTCATGGCACCAAGCCTGTCAGAGTTTAAGAAGCATTTGGACAATGCTCTGAGTCATATGGTTTGAATTTTTAGATAGATCTGTTTGTAGCCACGAGCTGGACTCAATGATCCTTGTGGGTCCCTTCCAACCTGGGATATTCTATGACTAAAATTCTTTCTGTGATTCTCCGGTTCTGTGAAACACAGTTCTACAGTTACTAAACAGACTAGTGGTACTTAATGGGTGACTTGCCTTAAATAGGTAGGAATGAATCCAGTATGCTGTTGTTTTTCCCCAAGTATATTGTGGTTATATGAGGAAGAGGATTTTTGAACACCCATCCGTGTACGTGATTTCCTTTTGAGCTGATCCATACAGAATAATTGTCTATCACAAACCCTAGCCAGTAGATTTAGGTCTAGATCTTTAGTCATCTGAATACTTAAAGGAACAGGAAGAGGTCAAGTGGTGTTTGCATGTAGTGCCCCTTTAAAATTGTGCATCATACAAAATTTCAATAGGAGTTACGTTATTGTTAATTTTTACCCAATCCATATTAAAGTTGACCATCAATTACTTGAAAAGCCACTCTTTCTATGTTGTTACCTTTTCAACTGAAAGTTCCAGTCCTCCTGCAACACCTGGGCTTTGAAGCTAGAGATCATGATGGATGGATGACAGAAAAGCAACACAAAGCTTTTTCTCAGCTCAGCATACCAGAATTTTCTCTCTCTGATCCCCAGAAAATCCTTTTACATGCATGGTCACTTTTTGCCTGTTTTTCATCAGGTTATTCATATACAGAACAGACTCTGCTGATGTTACTCCTTTAGACAAGAGAAGGAGTTCTGGAGGATTTGCAGGTGAGCTGCCTATCGGGAGCAAAATCAAAGTATTTTATTAGAGTGCTTTATTCTTAGAGTGTTTATTTTGTTAAGAAATAAAGAAAGGGCACATGGGAATGTCTTTCTAGCATGGCTTCCGTTAAGCATCCTCCAATACAAAGTAGCTGTCTTCAGCCTTGTTTTTTCTGGACCACTCCTGAATTACAGAGAGTAACTTTGCTATACTTGTTCTTCCTCAGTTCCTTTTCTTTTCAAGGTGTTATCCCAGAGCAACTAGCCAGGACACCACAAAATTTGAGTCAGTCTTTTTAAAAAGGTACTACGCGGGTAGCTGCTTAATGATAATGAATTACAACAAAAGTTCAGAACATCTCTTTCCTTTAGTTGCAATATGAAATTTTATTCCAAACTCTCTCTTTTTTTTTTTTCTTTCTCTATATTATTATATAACAAATTTTGCATGTTCATTATAACAATAGAATAATAACTATAAGAAGAAAATAAATTAATAAGGGGAAAAATATTTTTTTTTCATCTCTTTATATATAGTATGATCTTCAGATCTTTCAGAGGATGTACTTATTTAACAGAAAAGCAATTCTGTATGTTACACTGAAAAATATTTCTGTAGATTAATAATAGAAATTATTATTTATTCCAGTAATGACTCTTTAGATAATGGTGAATCTTTGTGAACATACCCTTGCTATGTTAGGAGGGAGCCTTACATCACACACTTTTCACTCTAAATGTTAAGATAGCCTATAAAAATTTCCTCTCATACATCCATTTTAACACAACAATTTTTAAGTATCTGCAGACACACACACAAACACACACACACAAAAGAGCTAATGAAGGTAATGAATGAAGTGTTCATGAAGTGTTCAGTATTATCGCACTTAAATAAGTCTAGTTTTCAATGACCAATTGGAGAAGACTTATTGCTAAGAAAGTGATATATTTCATATTTACAGGTTACACTAGACAGTGGCAGTGCCTTCAGAAGCACCTTTACTTTTTTACACAGGTGACACTTACTAGGGATGTGTAACAGAAAACAGTGGTGTTTAGAGAAAAGGGATGTGTATATTCATGCAATTGTAGTACACCTCATGAACCATTGTAAAATCAAGTTATGAAACTGCTAGGGACTATTTGCATATTCTTTCTGACTTAACAATTCTGGAACCTGACTGGAGGCAGTGTTTATTCATAAGTTACAAGAGTTGCCAATCAGATGGAGACCATTTTAACCATTAAGAAGATCATGAACAGAGAAATTCACAATGGAAAATAACTGGTAACATGAATCAGAAGACTTTCCTTTGATATTCAATTATATATATATTTTTTATTTATTAAACTCTGAAAAGTGACATGCTTAATAGGTGGTGGAGGTTTTTTCCTTTGCTTTTGTAATTAACATACTAAGTGCTCAAGGTATTTCCAAGCACTTTTCTAATATTTTCTCATCATTATTTATTTATTTATTTGAAATACTGTAAAATATTACCACTATAAAAATCTCAGACCATGTCATAAAATCCTACTCATTACTGAACCAATTTATTCATAAAACTGTTTTGCTTACAAGGCTATATAAGTGGTATCAGATCACAAAGCAGCCTCCACTGACTGATGAAATTGTTATATACAGCCATCCTTGTATTTCTCCTAGCTTTAAAACTGGGTTTCAGCTATGGGGTTTTCTCCTTTTTTATTGTAGAAGAGGATGTTTTGAAACAGTTATCAAGTATAATGATAACATTTGTTCGCCTGGTAAAGTTCAAATTTCAGACTTTTGAGTAATAAAAGATTTTATAAAAATTTATTTCTTTTCTGTTTCAAGAAAGAAAGAAAGAAAGAAAAAAAAAAAGAAAGAAAAGAGAGGAAAAAAAGAAAGAAAAAAGAAGGAAAAAGAAAAAGTTAATTTGATTATATATGCAAAACTGAAGAAGTTGGCAAACAGCTTCAGTAATGGGTAACAAATTATAAATTAAATACCAAACAAATAAGCATTGTCAGGAAAAAGCCTAAACACACCAAATTTTGTTGTTTCTGTAGGGATATGCCAATTTTGCTCTTACATATACAACTATATATAAAACTTTGCTACTAAGATGTCATTTTATTTCTTTTATTTTTTTTCAAAGAGATTACTTTAATAAATATGAATATTGTGTTTGTTTTTAGAGTTTTTCTCCTTAGCATGACTGTCTGCACACAAAGGAAGCCTAAGAGCACTAAAAGCAATTTGCTAGCTGTTCTTGACAAACAAGCCACACAGCATAATCACTTAAAACTTTTAGAGTGCTCCTCAACCCATTTTACTTATAGATGTGCATTTCATACAGTTCAGAGAAACTGACATCTTGCCTGTACACGCTTGAAAATACTGTTGCAGAAAAAATGTGCAGAGGATATCATTAAGTTTATAGCATAGGTCTCTTACCCGTGATTTCGTTGTTGATTATATTCTATGCATAATTGTACTGTACCAAGATAAAATCGAGCATATGATAATGAAGAAGAGAGTAAAGCCTACTATTTACATTTCCCAAGTGTTTTTTTTTTCTTATGGAGTAAAAATTTTGATATTATGGCCCTGTGATGTAAAATATTTTAAAGAAGCTGTCATGCATTTTGACCTGTAAATAATTTAATATCCAGTTTATGCAAAAGGAGAAGATAAGATGAACTATCTCATATTGTTCATTGAGAATTTAATTAATTCATGGAAGGATTTGTCTACTTGAATTGTAAACCAAAGAAACTGAAATTATTGTTATTATCTTCAGTTACCTACAGATTTTTTAGAGTTTGGTTTGTGCACTAGTTGAGGTAAGACAATTGTAAGGTCATGAATGGAAAATTACAGGACACAGTTCCAAAATTAATAGCAAGAATCCACTAGAATTTCACTATTTTTCATTAACAGTGCTCTCCAACTGTCTCATATGAAGCTCTTAATGAAGCTGACTGCTGGAGATTAGGAGAGTTTTATCACCTCTCTTTGTATTTTTTTCTCTTACTCCAAAATCTTCTTATTGGTGACTCTTCATTCAGTTGACTACACTAAGCAGACAAGCATTGCACAATAAGATGGGTACTTGATAATTATGGTCTGCAAGAGAGAGAAGCTATCCTTGTGTTTAGGCCTGTTATGATCCCTTTACCCCACAAGGACTAGCCAGTTACCTTTTGCATTGAGTACCTCTCTGAAAACAGGATGAGAGATTTGGGGTTGTTCAGCCTAGAGAAGAGGAAGCTCCAGGGAGACCTTATAGAAGACTTCCATTTCTTAATGGAGGCATGCAGTATTACAGGAAACATGGGAAGGGACTCCTTACTAGGGAGTGTAGTGTTTAGACAAAGGGTACTGTTTTTTAACTAAAAGAGGGTAGATTTAGAGTAGCTCTAAGGAATAAAATCTTTACTATGAGGGTGGTGAGGCACTGGAACAGGTTGCCCAGAGAAGTTGTGGAAGCCTGGAGGCTGGGTTGGATTTGTCTTTGGGCAACCTGATATAGTGGAAGGTGTCCCCCATGGCAGGAGGTTTGCAACCAGATGATCTTTAAGGTTTCTTCCAACCCAAACCCTTCTATGATTCTGATTCTATGTCTGATTCTTATGCAGGAGTGGTCTTTAAAGACAACATAAACATCCCAGCAGTTGCCCTGTGTTTCACATTAAATTCTGCACTGATACAGACCCAGTTCCCAGAAAGTCACGTTTCATCATTGTGAGAGGAGAGCTGGAGGGCTAAGCAGCTGAAATCCCAGCCTATGCTGTTCTAATTTTAGATGCTTCCAGCATGTGAGAATCATTGTTGGAATATAGCACCCCTAACATTTCACAGAAAGCTAGATGTATCTGTAAATGAGGAATGAAAAATAGACCTGATGGTTTCCTAGCAGTACAATTCAAAGTATATTTGCTTTACAAATATAAATAAACAACAAACAAGCTTTATAACTCTACCTTGTATTCTCTGATTTTCTTAGCATCCTTCTGTACACATTTAGCAGAAATATCTGCCATGGTCCCATGACATTTTCTCAGAATGTTCAAATCTTGCATGTACTGAAATTATATTTTCATATTTATAAATTATATTGCCATCCTAAATATGCATTTTTCTATGCAAAACACTAAGGGATATGCAGCTTTAAAATAAGACTGTAAGACTGCTTGTTTTTGTATTTCTGCATTTGCTTTACATAGTAAACATGAAAAAAGGCATTAAAAAGTATGACACATCAAATGTAAATGAAAAATATTACAAAAGAATAAAAAAAAAAAATACGGTGCTGTCTTTAAACCTCCCACACTGCAGTTGAGTACAATTCCAACAAGCCACAGGTGTACACCATATGCATAGGTGAAAATGTGATTATGAGAGGCCTGATGACAGTTCTGGGTCCACAAAGCATTCATCTCAATATAAACATCTGTTATGTATTCAAGGCAAAACTGTGCAGAATATAGAGCTATAATTGGGGTTTAAAATGCAGAGATATCAAGAAACTCCAGGTTATTGCCCCAACAGGAACTCAAATTTGATCACATTATAAAAAGATGGTATTTTTTATTAGTGTACATGATGTTAGACTTGATGCCATATTATACTGAGATGGAATTGCTTCAGCTCATCAGAGTTTGGGGACTACTGACTTAGAGTGATGCTGTTGCACTTATTTCTCAATTATGGGATTGATGCACTCTTCTGGCAGAGAGACTTTAATTAGCTGGGCTGTTGTTAGCTGTCAATATATATTGTGAAAATCCTGTGGTTTGGTTGGCTGCTCCCTGTCATAAAGCAGCAATAAATATGATGTCCCTAGCTTCTGAATTCCTCTGCTGATTGCTGAAGTTGCCAAATCCTTTGCATTATATATAAAAGACACAGTTATCATATGCTCATATTTGGCCAAACTTTAGTCATGCAGGATCAAATTTCATGTGCCTTGTGTCTGCCTTTAGGCAAATTTCCTTTTTAATTTCTTCTAAAACCATTTCTGCAAAAGAAATAAGGGAAAACTATATTAACCACACAAGGTCTCTTCATAGCCCTCTCTATATCTTGCTGTATTTCTTAAAATGCAAACTCAAAGGCAAGAAAAGGTCAGCCTAAACTGCTGGTCACTGAAAACTTGGGCCTTGTGCAGTTCAACAACCTAGGACAAGAGAGAGTACACCCTCTCTCTTCTTTTTCTCAACACTCGTCCTTCTAACACAAGATCAGCCATGTGTAAATAGGTCTAAGGGCTCACTCCTACACTAGATCAAATAGCTTTATACATTCTTATTCTTACTGAGATATCAACAGAACACATATCATTATATCAGGTCTTACACTGATTCTGTGATTATGTGATACACTCAAGATCTTCATCACCAAAATGCTCAAAGAAATAAGTTTCGTTTTCTCCTCTTAGCACCAAGTTTTCTCACACAGGTTTATTGTGCCTTCTCAGATGTAATAGCTCATACCATCAATAGTCATATTAGTGCTCAACAGCCAAGGTTTACACCACTGGTTTTGTCCATCCTTGTCCGGACTAACATTTTAATGAAAATCCATACTAAAAGTAACAATTATAAAAATATCACTCAGGGCTGTCAGGAAGATTTTTTTGGTGCAAATTACAAAGGCATTTTCTTGCCCTTTAGTCCATTTGCTCACAGAAGGATAGGATTATATGCTTCTCAGTGAGTATAAGACACCATAGTCTTTGGTGGAAGAATAACAGCAGAGAGAATAAAACTACAAGTCGTATCCTTACCATTGTCAATGCAGTGTCAGGGAGACTGTGTTAAACTGTATTGGTTCAGGATCTAGCACTGTGTTTTTTTACTGTAATAACAGAAAAACTGCACCAAAAATAAGTCAGAGAAACATTGTGCAAATTTTTCCTAACCTTTCATTTTAAGGAAAAAATAGTATCAACATTTTTAAGTAAGCCTTTTCCAGGAAATAAACAGCCAATTTTAACCCCTCCAGTTTTGTATTCATAGAAACAGGTTTGTCCCTGACAGACATCAGAGTATCTTTGTGAACTGAGAAGAAATAAAAGAGGAATTTGACTCTATGTAATGAAATCTATTAAAAAAAAAAAAAAAAAAAAAAAAAAAAAAAAAGCCTGTCAGGTTACAAATACAAACTCTTTTTAGTAAAATTACCTTTCATTTTATTTCTTTCCCGTTCTCTCTCTCTCTCTCTCTCTTTTTTTTTTTTTTCCTCTCTCTCTCAAGCAGAATGAAAAGAGTTCTTTAACCAAACAAATGTAAATACGTAAGTGGTAGGGATTTTTTTTTAAAGTATGTTTTTCAGTTCATCTAACAAAGACATATCTGTCTGCTCGAATGATTCCTTACTGAATATGAATGAGAAGCCCTTTAATGAGGTACGGTAATTAAGCTCTGGCAAGCCCCTCTAGCCCCCTGTCAGCAGCTTCCCAGGCAAGCAGCCATTGAATCAGATGATTGACAAACCAGACACTGGACATGTACTGTAGCTGATGAGGAACAATGGACTCTGGGGCTGCGGTATCTGATGTACCCAGCCATTTCAGCTTGATCAAAGGATTGGGCTTCTGGGGTGTCCCTCTTGCTGTTGTCATGAGTCTGAGTAGCACATTTACCTGCCAGACCCTCCTCGTTCCACCTCCTTGTCCTCAAGCACCTCTCAACATGTCCATCCTTGGCCAGCGTACATTTGAGGTATGCCTTGCCTGCCCTGTGTTTGGCTGCACAGGAGCACTCCTCAGGCATTCATGGGTTGCAGCACTTGGCTCATAAATCTTTTTAATTGTTAAAAGTCTTTAACTATAGAATAGGATTCATTATCCATTGTGTTTGCCAAAATGCTATTTAATAAGTTGCTTGTTTTATTAACCCTGACAGAAAAGAAAACAGGGTTCTTTATCTCCAGCTGTTGGAGATAGATATGGGATTTCTCTGAGCAGTTTCACTTAACACATTGCAAAATGAGTGTGTTTAACAGGTTGGGGGTGACTGGCCTGCAGTTGAATCACACACCCTTCTCTTCTGACAAACTATACCTGTCCTTTGCATTTCTCGGAAACCATGTAAGAACTGTTAAAAAACAAAACCAGAAACAAAAACAAAACAAACAAACAAACAAAAACCAGAAAGAACAACAAAACAACAAAATCCCAGAATACCACCCTGGAATGCTTTCTCTATCAGCAGCTGAGATGAGAAGGATGTATCTTTGTTTTAATTGATTGTAGCCATATGGATTGGCATTGTGAGGGACTCCTTGATTTCCAGGCCAAGAGGTTAATTTCCTTCCTGTATGTCATCAGCTCAATAGCACGTGCACATGCATTACACTGTCCTCATGGTACTTTGGAAATACAGGTAATGATGGCCTGCCTTTAGGCTTTGTAGTAAATTGGGAGGCTATTCAAAATGTATGCTGCCAAATTGCATTTTGAAAGACTATATATAGAAGGGAAACATACTTTTCAGAGAAGAGATGTAAGAGAATAGTTGAAACATTTTCTGTCTTCTAAATAACACCAGAAATATGTATATATGCAAACATTATCTGAATAAACTGTTAACACCATTTGTCAAAATTGGCAATCTCCTTTTATTAAACTTGAAATCTTACCACTCTTCCTTCCCTCCTGGACTTTTTTTTTTTCTTTTCTTTGAAAAGCAGAGATAAATCCCAGTAGTACAATTAAAACACTAGCTAAATATTACTTTGTTGGGCTTAACGATAGATTGCAATGTGTGCATAATGACCCAGTTCTAGTAATATCATCTGATTTAGTAAGGAAATCAGTGTCTGCCATATGTTCACCAATAAGGTCTTAGAAATTCTTCTTCTTGTTCTTGATGTCTCAGCCAACTGCTAGCAAGGATTCTGCTTTGTCCTAAAATCATCTTGTTTTTGAATACCAAGCACATTGAAGTCATAAGCATGTGGCTCGTTTTATCACACAACTTTAGGAATGATCAGGGGGTGAACTAACAACCTGCCACCTGCCTACCCTGAGTACCTTTATGCATGGAAGTGTTCCAGTTGCAGGTCCATCAGAAAATTAACTTTGTTTTAACAGCCCCAGAAAGGTACATGCTGTGGTTGCGGTTATCTTAAAAGATACAAATGAGTCTTGACATTTACCCAAACATATTAGCACTCAATTGGCAAGATTATTTAGTTCTTAGGACAAAACAGAGAGCAACATCTAAACCTAGAGCAAAAGAAAAACAAGAAAGGGAGCAAAGCAAGACTGTGTTGTACCATTCAGCTACGTATTTGCTACACTTGTTATGTGTTCGCTATTTTATAGACTCATGAACAACCATACATTAATGAGCAATATATCTTTACTGTGTATGGTTCGAATCCACAGTGACTAGACATTTGTTGTGCACATATAGCTACTGTGGATCATAATGGAAGCTACAGATGTTCGTCATTACTCAAACTTTGACCATCAGCTTGTTCATACAAATTCTTTTTTACCTTTCTCAGGCAGACTGGACTCTGTACTGCCACTTAATAAGAGGCTGTCCTACCCACCCTTGACTCCCATTTTGAGACAGGAGGAACTGCTGTCTCCGAGGAGACAGCATTGTCCCCTGGGGACTAGTACTGGGTCCAGTTTTGTTCAACTTATTCTTCAGCAATCTGGATGATGGAACGGAGTGCAGTCTCAGCAAGTTTGCTGACAACACAAAACTCAGAGGAGTGGCTGATACCCCAGAGGGCTGTGCTGCCATTCAGATGGACCTCAACAGGCTGGAGGGCTGGGCTGAGAGGAACCTCTTGAAGTTCAACAAGGGCAAGTGCAGGGTCCTGCACCTACGGAGGAATAACCCCAAGAATCACAGGCTGGGGGCTGACCTGCTGGAGCCCAGCTCTGCAGAGAGAGACCTGGGAGTCCTGGTGGACAGCAGGCTGACCACGAGTCAGCAATGTGCCCTTGTGGCCAAGAAGGCCAACAGTATTCTGGGGTGTATTTAGAAGAGTGTTGCCAGAGGGGGAGGAAGGTGATCCTCCCCCTCTACTCAACCCTGGCAAGGCCACACCTGGACTATTATGTCCAGTTCTGGTCTCTCCAGTACAAGAGGGACATGGAGCTACTGGAGCGAGTCCAGAGGAGGGCTACGAAGATGATGAGAGGACTGAAGCACCTCTCATACAAGAGAGAACTGGGTCTGTTTAGCCTGGAAAAGAGTAGACTAAGGGGAGACCTCATCAATCGGTATAAATATCTGAGAGGAGGGTGTCAAGAGGATGGAGCCAGCCTCCTTTCAGTTGTGCCAAGTGAAAGGATGAGAGCCAAAGGGCACAAACTGAAACACAGGAGGTTCCATCTGAATATCATAGGGCATTTCTTTACTGTGATGGTGACAGAGAACTGAGACAGGTTGCCCAGAGAGGTTGTGGAGTCTCCTTCTCCAGAGGTATTCAAAAGCCTCCTGGATGCAATCCTGGGCAATGTGCTTTAGGTGATCCTGCTTGACAGGGGCGTTGGACTAGATGGTCTTCAGAGATCCCTTCCAACCTCAGCCACTCTGTGATTCAGTGATTCAGTGAACTGTGTGAGTTAGCATCACTCTAGGCTAGGAATGAAGTGATCATATTGGAATAATAGCTGTTGATGATGTTTTTTTTGTGACAGTCAGTAATAATGACCTACCACTATCATCGTTTCATCAATATTCTGGCAAGTTGGAAAGTAGGAGAAAATTTGTCACTATTTTAACTATTTTACTTCTATTTATTTATTTATTTATTTATTTTAATTCAGCTGGAGGGACAACTTTGCACACTTAAATAATATATATTAACATGCTATGGTTCCAATGACTCTTTTGATCACATATTTCTTATATTCACAGAGCCCAAATCATTTTCAGATAAAGCTAGTATGACTATTTTGATATTAATTGAGTTATGGAAACTTATTCAAACTGTATCCAATATGCATGTAAAACCTCTTGTTGTCTTTGTAACATTTTGAAACAATTTTTAGATCTGAACTTTTATCCTAAATTGTTTAGGCTTAACGTTTTATTTTTTTTGAAAGGAAGCGAAGTTGTTTTACAACACTAATAACTTGCTTAAGTTGTTTCTAGATTTGATTTTGTAGATTTGATTTTGTAGATTTGATATAAGGAACAGACATCAAGTCTATGTAGTAATAACATTTTGTATTTTACCAAAGTATTCTTCATGTAAAGACAAGAAGAAAAGAGAACTACAGGTACATAATGTACACAGTGAAATTATCTTTTGTATGAACTTTTCTTTTTTTTTTTTTCTTTTTTTTTTTTTTCCAGTTTGGAATTGCAGCACTCATTCCAGCACTAACAGAAACTAAAGAGGCTACATACTAGTTATAAAAGCTCTTTGTCTATCAAGACAGTCATCTGATATGCTTAGCTAGCATTAGAATTATCATAGATATTTCTAACACACTGTGGACAGTTAAAAATTCTAGTTAGACTGAAGTAAAATTAGCTATTATAACTTATGGAGTCCCCAAGAATTTAGTGTCTACAGAACGCTGTAGCATAAGACTGAGTGGCCAATGAGTGTAGACAATGTCTATTCACACCTTACTTTTTAGACTTCCTCCTGAACATCCATCATGGATAACCAAAAGAGACAGCAGAAAACTGTTAATCTATTTGTATGGTCCTTAAACACTTACGATGGGATAAATACACCTATTTAGCATGATGCAACCAAAATATTGCTCTTGAGAAGTCAAGAAAATCAATCTTTTCCACATTTTAATAATAATAATAATAATAATAATAATAATAATAATAATAATAATAATAATAATAATAATAATAATAATCCACAGGCTTCTGAAAAATGCATTCATTTCTTGGTTATAGCAAAAGCAAACATTAATTTCTATGTTTGGAGTTAAAAAGGAAAGAAAATTCTGAATTCTAGCAATGCTAGACTGTAGCATGTTACACTGTGTTTTTTTTTTTTGTTTTTTTTTTTAAGAGTTAAAAATGTTAATAACAGTATATTTTAAAAATATTATGTAGGAAATATAAGAAGAAAGCAATTGCAAGTGACAGTAGTATGCCTACCACACACTTCTTCATGCCCTGATCTCTGAGCAAGCCACTAAGCAGCAAGTAGTAGCTGCTGCTCATTGCCACTGAGCTGTGTTTGAGCTTACGAACCCTGCCCACTGAAATAAATTTGTATAACCTAATAAAATTGGTAGTAGACTTTCTCCTTGCCCTTAAGGTATATGCTCTATAGTGAGTGCAATGTTCTGTAAGGGTAGCCACACTAGCTTAAAACTAGCTAGACATGACTTTGGTAGCAGTCTAATGATAAATCAATATGGGCCAGATAAGTCTTTATCTTCCTTCTGAGATGGCTTTTCCAGATCATGCAGGTGTGGCGCAGCTGGGCTACTGTTAACACTTTTGGAGTTCTATGTCAGGAGCTAGATAGCTCAGAAAGAAATGCTGGCTGTTGGGATACCTGAAGCAGAAACAGAAGAAATGTGCTGGAAGCAGCTGAGGAACCTGTTATTTCTGGTTCTCTTCTGGTACATTGGTATATGAGACACTTCCCATGAGGAAAGGTTGAAATAGAATGTCCTGGTTCTGCAGTTCCAGTAGTGGTGGGCTCCTCACTACCACTCCATGCTCTAGACTTTCAACCACATTCTCTGTCTTGCTTCTGTCAGCACTCTGGCCATGCAACAGCCCTGAATATATTTTCCCACCCTTTTGAGAGTGTCCCATAGCTTGAGAAACACTACAGGCCATAGTTTACTCTGAGGTCCTTAGCAGGAAACAGCTGTTTTTCCCAGTTGCTAAGGTAGTTTCTTCAGGACTTGCATTTCTTCCATGGCTTGAACAGAGTCATACCCTATCACTGCATTATGTGCATATCAGCTGTCCCTAGCCAGAACAGATGGGAAACTTCCAAACATTTCAATGGCTGCCTGTGATAGCCCAGATAATAAAACACTTCCAGTTTCCTAATTTCTTGGGTCTACAACAGTGGAATACCTCAAAAAGTCTTTTCTTTTACTCATGAAAGTCACTTCTGTAAGGTTGATGCTTAAGGAAATAGCAATTTAAAAGTTGGTAATTGCATGTTTTGTTTTTGTTGTTTGTTTTTAGGGACCGCTTTGATTTTATTTTCCTCTGGCAGTAAAGAATTATTAAAAGTTTTTTTTTTGTTTTTTTTTTCTTAGAATTTTAAAAATATCAACAAATTGAGTAGTTTATCACTTTTCTGATGAAACAAACTTATTTTCTGCTGAAAAAAACAACTCACCAAACTCCACATGGAAAACCCTCAAGGTGGATGTGCTTATTTTAACTTTTTCACTACTGAGCCACAGTTTTTGTTTGATTTTGGAGAGTTGACTGGTATTGGAGGATAGGTCTTCATCTTACAACCTTGAAACTTTTACATTCAGCACAGACAGCTGTTTTAACTAATATAAATTGATAAACAAATTTAAATTCCTCATGGGATCTTGGCAGAGCCTTGACAGAAGTAACCAGATAATCAGATTGTAAATCCACTGCATGTAGAGAGCTCTCTCAGCACAAGAGTCTCTTTACATCAAACCATTTGTTTGCTGTTACAAGGTATGTGCTCTGAGATCTTTGAAAGGAGAGGCACAATCTCTGCTTTTTGATAAAGTGAAGCTTTGCACTATGGGTGATTAAGAGTGTTGTGTAAAAGAAGTTGATAGTATATGTAGTGGATAATCAGATAGGAGACTCTTTTGTGTAGAAAATTTGCCCAACTTTCTTAGAAAGTAATTTGGAAGTTAAAAAAATTTCATGTCCCTCTTCCCTGATTTTCTCTGCTTATTGTGGTATCTCTGATGTTTTACAAATTCTGTATCCAGCTCTATACGAGTTGCTTCTCTCTCTCCCTCTCCATCCCTTTTTTACTTTTAAGTCAGTAAACTATGATGTATGTGTCTCTCCCTGAATAACGTTATTATATGATGCTGTTGGAGCCCTGAATAGCTTGGCTGTGGACTGCTGAACCCTTTGAATGTAATTGTTTTAACACCATGAAATGAAGTAATGCATAAAATTGATAATAAACGGATATCTCTCTGCCTCTGCATGCAAATGAGCACTTAGCACCAAGGCACAGATGCCACCATTGTTTCCCCCCTGAAAATGACAAAGTAAGTGAAAATATCTACCAAGAGCTTAGAAAGTACGGTAGCTGCATTTTCATTATATTTTAGAATTTCACAGAGTTGGGAAAGCAAACTCTCCTGCCAACATTTAGAAAGGGGCTGGATAATGCCTGCCTGTAGTACACTGGAGCATACAGTGAAGCGAGGTTTTGTTGATTATTTTTTAAGATAAAGAATATAGTTATTAGTAATTCTCTTCCACTTTCATGTTTTCAATTTTACAATCTCATTTTTGTTTTCCAAACAAAGACTGCATTTTTTATCCCAGTGTCTTGCCTCCTTTTCCACCTCCTCTAAAAGTACAGCTAGAATCAGTGTGTAATACCCATTAATCTTCAGAACAAGCACATGTAGAATACCTTGGGTCTGGCTGCAGCTTTGGGTTTAACCTTTGGTTGTTTTCTAATTTATTCTTTTAGTTAATAAATATATCCAGGAACTGAAATGATTACTTTGCTTTAGAACTGTTGTTCAGGCTTAGCTTGTTTCTCTCTCTGCTTTAAACAAAGGGTAGAAATTCATAAAAGGGCCCTATTATTTTATGGATTAATCCTTCTATTTTCAAGAGGTAGCTGTATTTCTGTTCATTTTACTAAGAGCTATTACTTAGAGACAGAAGCTCTATATGAACTGAATCAATTAACTTGTCACATTTTTAACTTTTGCTCCTAGGTTAACAGTTTGATGTTCCTTATTATGTGACTTAAATGTGTTTGTAAAAACTTGTGTAGCAATAGATCATATTCATATTTGAAAACATTGTAGTTTTCACAGATGTTTCCTAAGGGTGCAAAATTAGCTACCTTTGTGATAAAAATATCACTTGAGTAAGTGTCCAAAGTTTGTTGAAGTTCAGATTCATGCAGCTGAATGTCTGGTGCCTGTTCATACAGAGGACTATTTGCCTTTTTCCTTTCCTGTTTTTTCTTTTTTTACACAGTGTTCAGTTTGTTGTTCCAATACTCTGTATTTCCATGTCTGGTCCTTCCTCCTCTCTGTCACTTCCTCCTTCTGTTCCAGTTTGGAGCCTCACACTTCATCTGTAAGTTTTCTCTGTCAGCACGGACAGTACTTCCATTACTTCTTGAGGTATCCAAGGATGAATTTTTTAACTGTAGTTGATTTGAAAAGTCAAACTTAAATAAAATTTTAGTTTTATGTTAATTTAATTAAGTGTAAGCTATTACTGAATAGGCCAGTCCCACTGCCTGGCATTTATCCCCACCTGCATGTCCCAAATGTATCTCCCATGCTACAACTATCGAGAGGCAAATCATATCAGTGTGTTGATCTGACAGAACTCTTTATTTTTTATCCTTTTCCTTTGACTTTTCCTCTGACTTTTTCTTTCACTTATTCTTTTGGTTTCTCAGAATCACAAAGAATCACAGAATGTTAGGGATTGGACTTTGAAAGTTCATCTAGTCCAATACCCCTGCCAGTGCAGGTATACCTAGATCAGGTCACACAGGAACACGTCCAGGCAGGTTTCAAATGTCTCCAGAGGAGGAGATTCATTTAGAATCATCACTAAAAGAGCTGCTTCTCCAAATCGTTTCTCCTTGTTAATAAAAGAAAAAAAAAAAAAAAAGCTGTCAACAATGGAACAATCTTACCCATTAACTCTTTTCCTGACAGAGGTGGTTGAAAACCTCCCTTAACACTGAGACTTGGAGTACTCTAATTGATATGCACAAAAATCTTTGTCCAGTTGCTCACGCTCACTGTAGTTTATTACCACTGTGGTAGTCTGTACTGTATCCTTTGTCCCAGCAGTGCACTACTCTTTCACTTTCACGAACAACAAAGTTTCAGTGGCTCTCTTCATCCACATTACAGTTTATGGATCTTTACATTATTGTTACTGAAAAAATGATAGTCTTCCATATTTATAGACAAGTGATGAAGAACAAAACAAAACAAAAAAAAAACACAACAACAATAAAAAACACCAAAGCACTCTGTTTTACCAGTATTTTGACGATTTTAGAAAACATCCAGATACTCCCATTTATATACCTTGTTTTTGAACCAACATATAGACACCCATTCAGTGCAATTCTCCAGCACTTCACAGTTTGGTTCTGCTCTGTGTTATGATTAGGCTTGTCCTCTCTTAATTATTTAAGCTTTCTCAGGTGACAAAGTGACATTTGATCTTTTTTCCTGAGTCTGTATTTTGATGTTAGTTTGAATTTTTCATTTATTTAGCAAGCTAAAAACAACACTACACATGCCCATTTTCACACTGACTCTATGCTTGATGAATAACTTATGAAGATCATGAAAATGTTTACCAGAAATACATATCTTCACCAAAAGTTTATCAATGTTCTGAAATGCATTTACACAGTAGAGTAAATAGATGGCATTAAATAAATAGATGACATTATTTATCATTTAGTATTATAAAACAGAATTTTATTACAATGTAGTTGTTCCAAAGTCTTTGGTTGAAATATTGTAATATAATTTTTATTTTCTATTTATTTATTTTTGCCATATCTTAAACATATCTATGTAGACATGCATGTCATGTTAAACTAAACCTTCCAACACACAATGAGAAATTTGTCTCATGGGAAGCCTTAGAGAATCATAATTATGGACTTTAAATTAAATCTGGTTTCCGTACACTTCAGTTCCATGAATCACTGTTGAAAGGAAAGAGAGACTATTAAAAAGTTGTTTTCAGTGTAGAATGATTAGCACGAGAGAGAATCTTGATTAAGTGAGAATACATAGAAAAAAGAAAGTTGTGATGACAGTTCTTTAAATTTCCTAAAGTTATGTTTAAATACTAGAAATGGGGGAGGAGTAATGTATACATACACAAAAACTGTAACTTCCAATGATAAATTCAGAGTGAACACAATGATAAATACACAGTGAACAGATACTAAAGTCATTTTATGAAATGCTTAAGTAACTTCCAAATTTTTAAAAAGATCTTGTATCATATAGTGTTCAGTGTGGTTATGAGTAAACTTGGTTGATTTATGCTGCAACATAAAAATCATGAGATGCTTTATGTATAGCTTTGATATAGAACTCAGTGAAAAGTGATCGTTCTTCTTTGAAATTCTGTTGCTTGTTCAAACTTGACCCTCCATGTAAAACTCCTCCCTCGCACCCCAAAAGAATATTCTTGTCCATTTAAAGTGAAACTATCTTCATGCAATAAGACAATTTGGACAGCTTCTCAAATAATAGTCTTGGACTCTATTCAAAGATTAGTTGAATCAGTAGGCTCTTTCTCTGCTTTCCCAGTACCACAGTTGTACATTTGATGCACAAATCCCTGTGCATTATTGTAATCATCTTCCACTTTTAAGTTAGAAGTACTAACACCAGTTCTGATAAAATAAGAACAGAGTGACTGAGAACTCAAACCACAATTGAAGAGTTTTTTAGCTCAAAAATGGACTTTGTCTCTATTTTGTTTTCCAGATGTACACACCTTCAACCCCTTGTTTTAGGTGACATCAAATTGTTGCCTAAATTGTTGCAACAGTACATTTAGCAAAATATAAGCTCAGAAATACAATACATCCAACCAAGTTTGGTTTTCCAGATTTTGTGGAACATTTACCTAACATTTAATGATTTGAGCTTTGCTTCTTTATGAACTACAGAATAAAATGCATTTTTCAATTTACTGTCTCAACAGCATCACTAAATTCTTCCTTAGAAACTGTATTTGAGAAACTAACAAATGCTATTGGCAGCACATAGATTTGCACACCATGAGTGATGTTAACTTTTTCCTTGACTGACTTGGATGTTTGTTTATAAGCTTCTTGGACATAGGTTCTCTGCTACTTTGTATGTACACAATACCAAGCATGAGGATCTCCCACATCAGTGAGATTATAAATTAAAATCTCATCCTCAGCCATTAGAGATTCTGAAAATAAATCAGTTTTGAAAAGTAATGGTTTCTGTCAGTGCAGCTTTGAAAAAATCTTGGATTCAGATGGGTTGAGGTGGTCACAAATATTCTTAGGCATTGACATAGTTTTGGCTGGGATAGAGTTAATTTTCTTCCTAAAGTTTTGTAAGATGTTGTGTTTTGGATTTTTGATGAAAATGGTCGTGATAACACTAGTGGTTTTAGATGTTGCAGAGCAGTGCTTACACAGAGCCAATGAATTTTTTGCTTTGTGCTGCCCTGTCAGCAAGGAAACTGGGGGTGTACCAGAAGCTGGGAGGGGACAATCAGGATAGCTGACCCAAACTGACTGAAGACATATTCCATATCATACGATGTCATGCTCATCCACAAAAGCTGAGGTAAAGAAGGAGGAAGATGACATTTGGGATGATCGAGTTTGTCTTTCCAAGAAGCCATTACTTGTGGTAAGTCCTGCTTTCCTGGAAGTGGTTGAAAATCTGCATGCCAATGGGAAGTAGTGAATGAATGCCTCGTTTAGCTTTGCTTGCATGTGGCTTTTATTTTACCTAGTAAACTGTCCCTATCTCAGCCCTTGATTTCTCACACCTTTCCTGTTCTCTCCCCCATCCTGCCTGGGGTAAGTGAGCAAGTGGCTATGCGGTGTTGAGCTGCCTGCCATGTTAAATCACAACAGGCATATAAAATCCAATGCTCAGTGTTATAAGTACATAGGTAGAAGGATTCAAAAGCAGAGGAGTTCTACAAACTCTGCTGGTGATTACTACTATACTGCAAAAGTAAGTAGAAGGCTGAAAAAATGAAGCAGCGTGCTCAGTATTTATCCAGTATGCAAAATTGACTTGGGAGCCTAATAAAATCTATGCATATTCATAAACAGAGGAAGACTGATACAAAAAAAAAAAAAAAAAAAAGAGAGAGAGAGAGAATAAGAATAATTCAAACTAAGGAACAGTGATGTGTATTGTCTTTGCCAATCTTCTGTAGATCTGTCTGCAGAAAGACAATAATGTGAATACAAATAGTAACTCTTTGTTTTCCTGCACCTTTTGTCTCTCTTATCTGTTTAAGACTTCATAAATTCACTGTGTGCCAGCACTCTATAAGTTTTTTAAAGTTACAGAGATACAGAAAACTTTAATATTCTTGGAAAAATGGCAGGAAGGATTTTCAAAACAACTTAAAGCCAATATTACTTTACATTCATGTTACTTTGGAGTATTTTCAGGAGTTTGAAAAGTAAGTATTGTCTACTTAATCAGTGATCTAGTGGGGGTTAGTTGAGCTGCTGACCATTCATTAGCCAGAAAAAAAGTATATCTAAGAAAAGATTTGTCTCTTTTTGAGATTAGTGTCTAAAAACTGCAGGGGCAGTGACATGTTCTGTCCTTCTCCAGGGTCTTGTGTATCATTGCATTTACAAATAACCCTGGATTAATCCTAACTGAAAGTATACACTTCACTGAGGCACCAGGGAAAGGAGGTTAGTTTTCCTAACCTATGATCATAAAGAGAGATTGACAACAATGCAGAATGATTAATCAGCCAAAATAGTATCCGAATTGCACGGAGATTATATCCAGCTCTGTTTATTATGGGAGATGACTGTGGCAACTAGCCACTTACTGTCCTGGTTGCCTCTATACCTGTTTGAAGAGCATGGACTTTCAAAGTTGATCATTTTGCTTCCATTTGCTTCTGGCAGATGAGTCCAAACAACCAACACACCTCTCTCATTGCTACAGTTCTTCTGCTTTGTCTGTCTACCTAATGCATTATTTCTTATTCAATTCAACTTCATTGAACTCACACCTTACAAATATAATAATTCAGATGTTCATCTTTGGCCTCAATCCTCTACTAGTAACATCAATAACAGAAGCAGCCTCACAGAAGAAGCATGATCACTCTGTTGATTTTTATCGCTGAAAAGGAACATTGTGATTATCTCTTCTAATCTGCTGTATAATATATACCTATAGTGTTTCACTAAGCAAATCTTGCATTGAAGCTCCTACTGTATTACAGTCAATGGGAATTCTGACATGACCCTTAAAAAAAGCATGCTCAAGCCTTGAAAATAATTTTGTTTTTATGACTTTGAGTGACAGAGAAACTCCCACATCTTTTGCAGAACTAGTTTACTTGCTTCTGGAAATCTTGTTTAAATAATGGTTTTAACCTGAAAATCCGGAAAAAAAATAAGCATAACTGAAAATATTCTAAGGTCATGTAAAGTCATTTCATTACACCAAATCACTATTGTCCTGGTTTCAGTTAGCAAAGAGTTAATTTTCCTCCTAGTAGCTGGAAACCCTCAGAATTTTATCACAACATACACATTATAGAACATTTTCACAGGTAACTGTATCAGATTAAGACTTCTAACAGAAATAAGTTCTAAGTGTTAAGAAAATGAAATATTTTCTGAATGCAGAACTAGTGCGATTTACAGCCTTAGTAGCCTATAAGAAGAACTGTTTTAAAAGAGCAGTAGCATCTTTTGTTACTTAGAACATGCAGGTGGAAAAGAAGGTACCAGATGAGTCCTGAGACCTGGAAAAGTTCTTGTAAATGTTTATATTTGCAGACCACATTAATTGGTCAAACAGCAGACAATCATTTAGCTCAGAAACAAGAAGTCTCAAACTGTGGGGCTTTACCCCTATCTTGGCTAAACAAAAATGGATAAGTTCTATAAGGTGCTACAAACATTATTATTAGTCATTTATACTGAGATTCTAGCTACTGGTTCTCAGCCGCTCATAGACATGGGTGGTGGCAACCAAAATTCTTCCTTAGAAAAATTAAGAACTTGATTGCGTGACGGAAAGTGAATTTTTCTGTATTTTATAGACTAGAGTGGAGACTTCTTTTGAAACAAAACAAAACAAAACAAAACATATTTCTGTATTTACATTTCTTTCTATTTCACACATATTTTATTTCAATCACTCTATTTTAGAAAGAAGATTCATATGAAATTCAGAATTTGTATAAAAATTCAGAACTTATTGTCTGGATTTTGGTTTGGCCATAACTAGAAAATGTCTTTTGTCTGCTAGTTTGCCAGATTGCTTACTGGAGGAGGTGGTACCATCTTTTCTGATCCCACATCTGACTACCTGACAAGTTCATGGAGAACATGGCAAACCACCATTTAGTCCCTGCCTTTTCCTGAACATGCCTGATCATACAGAAATCTGACATAATCAAGTTTTGAGGATTTATTCTTCTCAGTCTTCACTGTCAGTGGTTGGTGTCAATTTAGTTTGTTCAAATAATCAGAAATTCATTGTTATCCATCTGTCCCACCTCCCAGGTGACTTTCAGAAAAGCGAATTTCCTTCTTGAGCTCAGGGCATTGTTTAAGTCCAGCTCATCCAGGAAGCAGTGGGCCTTTGTTCAAACCTTTCTGTGAGTTAGCAGGCAGGAGATATTAATTAGGTTCTCCATTTTAGTGCCTAGTCTCCATGCCTAGAAACTCTTCATACATTGGATATACAGTTCTTCCATAGCCAGTAAAATAGAAGGATGAATAAAAGAGGCTGTTGGGCATGGAAGTGGGGTACTCTGTTATGAGACACCTCTGCTGGCTTACTACAATAATTTCTTTATTTCTACAGATAAAGTAGGTTTGACAAGCAGGCTGAGAGCTTCCTCCTTGTCTTCCCATCCTTGCATGTTCAGTACACCAGGTGCTAGTGTGGTACCTGGGAGCAGAGAACATGATTTCCAAGTCCCTCAGGCAGGTAGCAAAGGTTAAGCCAGACAGTAAAAGGCAGTAAAATTTCTTCTGAAGAGGGAAAAATGAAAAAAAAATCACCTTGTGTTGTTTGATTTTTAATAGCCAAACAAAGGTGTCTATCAATGACCTGGTGTTACACCGAAGTCTACAGTGAACTGTCTGGGTCAGAGTTAGTGATGATATATCATTTCTGTCACAGTAGGAAGTCTATCAGAGTACCTACTTTCTCTGAAGATTAATCAGTAAACCTGTTACTAGCATCTGGGTTCCTTCATTGCCTAGACTCTAAATTGCATCACTGTAATAACTAATTTTATTTGAAAATAAATAAACCTACTTTCCCTCTTATTCTTGCTGTATAAAATTAAATTGTTACAGGGTATCACCTGTATGTGCTGAAACACACTTTAAACTGCTGTGACTTTTGAATTTTGTGATTAAATGTAATTGTGATTGATTACCTGCTGCCAGTCTCACATGACTTCTAGAACTCTCATAGAAATTAAAGCTTTCATCTCAACAAGAATTAACAGTTAAAATAATTTGTAATAAGCAACATTTTCCCCTTATGTATATTCAGTAATTTTAAGAGAACAGCATTTATTGAATATATTTGATGAATAACTGTAATGGAAAAAAGGAAGGCAGAGCATACTAAATCTTCAGCACTGGGCAGAGATGGATTCAGTCCCACTGTTTGTTGTTTGATATACAGCTCATTCCATTTGATATAATAAAAATGTTCTCTTCCAGTGAGGTTTATTTTCTTGTTGACCTCAAGATGAGTGTAAACTTTCATGGTTAGTTAAAAATAAATGTCAAGGAAAGATTATGTATAAATGTGTTTATAGCTGATTACTTCATTTTCTCATAAACTCATATGTATGGTTTTAAACCACCTATGTCATTGGTGACTTGTACAATCACAATTCTAAATAACATATGACAGACTTTTCCTACTTTCCCCTTCTCAAGTCTTGATTAATTCCTACTGCTATGAAAGAGGGAGAGATCATTGCACCTGGGGGCAAGTGGTGGCTGCTGTACTTCCAGGACCATTTCAAGACAGAGAGCTTAGCCCACAGTTTCCCAGAAACTATGTAGTGAATGCAAACATAGAGAAGTTAATTTAAAAAAAAAAAAAAAACAAAAAAAAACTTTTACCCCTTTGGTAGTATTCCTTTGACTAGATGAGGAACCTAAATTAAAAACAAACAAAAAAGTCTTCTTGTATACATAAGTACTATGGAACAAGTGGAAAATAAAACCAATATTTAGTTTACGCCTCTAGCCTCTGTTCTGCTAGGCAGGCAGAGGGACCTGCATTGTGTCATGGTTGCTGAGCCTATAGCAATTAAATGGGACATGGAACCCTTTAAAAATCTAACCCTGGACTTGGGCATGCAGATACTGAAAATATGGATCATTCTTAATCAATGCAACATGCTTATACCCCTGACTGGAACAAGGAGGGTTGTTTCCATTGTATTCAATCTTGCTCTACACTGAAGTCACTTTCTTGGATCAAAGAGATGCCTCTCAAATGACCACAGTTCCTGAATTAGTGCTTTGGCTCATGTGTTGAGACTTGGAGTTGAATCTCCATAATTTTCACTGGGCTTTAGAAACAAAAAGGAAAGTATCCAAGTAATTAACTTTAGCTTTCTTTTCCTACTCTCCACTCCTTTGTCCTAGGTTCATCTAGGTATACAATGTGTACAAATGCTGCATTGATATTTCAAACTAATATACGCTTTGTTGGTGACATTTCTGAACGCTGTTCCATATACACAATATGTTTGAAAAGGTAAGGTAAGACCTTATTTTTCTACAAATATATCTTAGAACTCTCTTTCTGATTTCTGAACCATGTCTATGTTTAGTTTTACTTTATGTTATTTACAGACTTTAATATTTACTCTATCCTATACAAGACAAGTAGAAGCCTGAGAGGGTAAGCACATCTACAGCATATATTTTTTTAACCTTTCTCCATCTGAAAAGAGTCTGCTTAAATGAATTTATTTTCTATGATTTTTTTTTTTTTTTAATGTTTTAACATATACTAATTCAGACAAGGTTAGGAGCTTCCAGGGAAAGAAAGGAAAACCCTAAAGGGTAACTTGGAACACCAGAATATTTACTCTAAGTACCTTAATACATCCAGGAACTCACACTATGCATCTGTACCAGACTGGAATAGCATGGTATTTGTGCAGTAAGTTGTAATTACTGCTATATGGTTCATATTCTCTTCAAAGTCCATTTCTAAGCAGCTGAACACAGAAGTGCTAAAAGGGAACACATTTCTTATGATGCATTGGCTAGCACATCTGGGATGGGTTTAGAAGACTCACAGTTTCCTACTGATTCAGGTTGAATTCTGTGGTATCTTGAGAATCAGGGATGTACATGAAGTCATAGATTTCATGAGCAGCTTATCTGGTATACCTTCAAATACAGAACAGATAAACATTGTGGAATTTACTTTCAAAATTAATTACAGTCTTTGTATAGACTTTTCAGAATGTATAACTCTGTCATGGCACAAAGGGCATGAGAAGGAAAGGGTGTATTGATCCTAGCTAGTTCTTCCCCACCCATTAGATGGGCTGTTAGTGGAGTCAAAATAAGCTGTATATATTGCTGGAAACAGTCAGAGAACCTACATACATGGAGATGTGATAAGCATCTCTGAAAAAAAAAAATAATAAAAATAGTATAGATGAGATAGTATGCAAGAGAAATACAAAATGAGAGAAGAAAAAATAAAATAAAATCAAACAAAAGAAAGAAGTGAAGTGCCAGCCCAAATTTAACTTGTAGAGAGTTGTTCCTCTGTGCCAGGGCACACCCAATAAAATTTAACAAACCTCGACATCTGAAGGATATTTTGAATTATAACACCAGCTTATCTTGGCTGATAATACTTTATGTTTTACTGTGCTTTGTCTTTTAAATTGAAGAAACTTTACTGAACTGATGCTTGAAATATGTACATAGTGTCTAAGGGTTTCTATTACCCAATTCTATCGTGATGCACATAGAGAGGAAGATCATCTGAGACAGACCTAACTGCATTTTTAATTTTTTTTTTCCACTTGAGTGGAGTGAGTGGGATATTCATGGTGAGTTTGGGTTAGAAAAGTTACTTCAGAAAAAGAATTTTTCTAATTAATGAATGATTTATTTACACAAAAATATATTTTAAGGTTAGAATGAGCAACTATTTCATCTGGTTTCACCTCTTTCATATTTAAAACTATTTTGCTTCTCTCAATAACTTGTTTTAGAGTAAAATCTACCTTGTGTTTCTTACACCTCTCACAGCACCCAGTCTTGATTTGAAGCAATCAGGAGATGGATAATCCACCATTTCCTGTGGTAGTTTGCTCCAATAGTTAATCATTATTATTGTGGCTTATTTCCAGTTGGAATTTGTCTGACTCCATTTTTTAGTCATTGGTTCTTTTTATTTATTTCTTTATTAAATTAGAGAGGTTTTTACTATCTTGTGCTTCCTTCTTGTGAATGCACTTGTAATCAAACCACCTCTCAGTTTGTTTTTTGATAAGCTAAATGGATGCAGCTCCATACATCTTCTACTGTAAAGCAATTCCTTTAAGCCTCAAATAAATTTTGTGTCTCTTTATCTCACAATCTCCAGTTTTTCAATACTCTTTTGAGAAAGTGGGCACAACCGGCATTTGCAGTATTTCTGTCTCATCCTCTAGAGACAGGGGGTGTAGGGGTGGCCTCTTTGAGAAGAGTCTAGAAGCTATACCATGTAAGATGAGAAACAGTTTCAGACAGCTCCAAAAGGGACCTGCTACTGGCCAGATCTGAGCCAATAAAGAACTGCTGCAAAACAGCAGCTGGTAGAGTGGGGAGTGAGAAACAGCCCTTGCAGACACCAAGGTCAGTGAAGAAGGAGGGGGAGGTGGTGCTCCAGGTCCCAGAGTAGAAATTCCCCCATGGCCTGTGAAGAGGATTGTCCCCCTTCAGCCCATGTTGTACCATGTCAGAGAAGATCTCCATGCTGCAGGCCATGGAGGAGCCCCTGGTGGAGCAGGTGGATGTGGCCTGGAGGAGACTGCGGCCCATGGAGAGCCCCCGCAGCAGCAAGCCCCGGGCCGGAGCTGCAGCCCATGGAGAGGAGCCCACGCAGGATCAGAGGGTCTGGGGGGAGCTGCTGCCCATGGGGGACCTGTGCTGGAGCAGTTTGCTCCTGGGGGACAGACCCCGTGGTACGGACCCATATTTGAAGCAGTTCTTGAAGAGCTCCTGCCTGTGGGAAACCCCCACAGGATCAGTTTGAGAAGGACAGCATTCTATGGGAGTGAACCGACATTTGAGCAGGGGCAGAGAGTGACCATAAAGGAGCAGCAGAGATGTGTTATGGACTGACGGCAGCCCCCATTCCCTGTTGCCCTGCACCACTTGGGGAGAGGATGTAGAAGAGGGTGGGTAAGAGGGAAGGTGTTCTCATTGATGTGAGAAAAATCTCGATAATTTTATTCAGACAGGGTCTTCTGTAAAGCTATTTTCTTCGTGATTACAATAGCAGGCATCCTGCATGCAGGAGTGCACAGTAAAAGTTTATCATAACCTTATATTCCCAATTACCCCAAACCTGATTTCTCCCCAGTTTCCTCATTTGTTGAGTACTGCAGGTTCACAACCTACTCTACGCACTTCTGTACCATATATGTACAATTTTATTTGGCCAACCATTAATTTCTCCTTTTCCCTTTTTTTTTTTTTTTTTTTTTTCCTTCTTCTCTCATGTCTAGAGAGTCTGTGATTTTTGATTTTAATAATTTCTTACTGCTCATCCTGTTTTTCTTAGCTATCCTCCTTATTTTGGGACAGAGGGACCTTCTCCTTATCTTCTTAACATATTTCCCACTGTTATACTACTGTCATGCCTGCACAATCACTTTTGAATATGCAAGATTAATGGAATTTTACACTCCAAAAACACCTTCTATTGCAAAAACACAGCTTTGTTTCGCACACTGATCTAGTCTGCTAGTGATAGGCAATAGTTATAGTTATTGGTATAACTATAGTTATAATAATTATTATTGTTATTGCCCATAAAAATAATTGCTGGGTGATCTTCCTGTACTTATCTCAAACCTTGAGCCTTTTCCATTGTATTTTCTCCCCCTTTTCTTTGGAAGAAGGAGAGTGAGAGAGTGGTTGAGGTGGAGTTCAGCTTCTCAGCAAGGTAAACCCACTACAGTTAGTAGGTCTTACAGGTAGATGAAGAGAGCTGAACTACTGAATCTGGTCTTTGGAGATGTTATGCTGACTCACTGCCATTGCTTTGTGTGCTCTCCTTACTATTTTCAGCTACCTACCTACTACTTAGGTTTTCTCACCATCACATTACACGGTCAACAATAATTGAGGTATAATGACTTCAGTGAGGGAGGGAGTCCCTTCTCTAGATTACTGATCAGCTGAGAGGAGATCAATGGCCTGAGGTGCAGATGTGGCCTTCAAGCCCCAGCTGGTCATTAAAATGGAGGAAATGTGCTGTGCCAAGTTCATTATTACTAGAATAAGTTATTTCAAATATTTAAGATACTTTGTGTACTTTTGGAAGAGAAGGTTTCTATTTTCATTTATGGCTCTTCACATATGACACTGCTGGCTTTTTTCAAAATGTTTTACAGTATTACAGGTCAACATGTCCAAACTTACTGAGCTACTCCTCCCCTGCCAAATTTATAATTTATATGCCTTTGAATTAGACACTACTGTCACTGCAGTGACAAAGTCCGTGCTTTCTGTAATGGTCTTTGTTGGCTTGGCATGTGGCCAGTATTTACATTTTTTATATTATTAATATCAATTATTTCCTATGTCATTCATATGAGGAGGCAGAGAGTTTTCCATAAATTTATTTTCACATGAATTGTTTTGCTTCAAAGAAAGCATGCTTGTTCACAGTTGATGGATGCATGGTGTTTTGTATTCTTTTGCCCACTGCAACTCTCTACCAGACAGGTAGAGATGATGCTTGATGTGAATATTGGAAAATTAAAATCATGTTTACAAAACCTTTTACTTATATATACTCCAAATGTTCAGTTCCAGAAAATATTATAGGAACTCCAGTGCAAGCCAACTGGATTTAGATTTATTAATAACCAGCTAAAATATGGCATAGCTTTCATACATTATTTCCAAGCTTTTACTGTTTTAATACATTTGTGGACGTTTGCACACCGATAACAAAGTCCATGTCTAACCGTCACTTCTATGCCTGAAACATTTCACTTGTGTTTATATCTACTGAAAGATTTTTATTTTTTTTCCAATGCAATAAGTATACTCTTCTTTTAAAAACAAGAGTTCACTGATTTTGCCACCAAATAGTAATGGAAAAAGTCATGTTTGGAAGTAATAGCTTTCAGTCTGGAAGGCACTGGTGTTTTTGGAAGGAAATTCAGGGTGAGAATACTGACCTACCTAGCTGGAGCAAACATGCAAACTGCTGAATTCAACATCTGCATGATAGTGGTACCAGCTCATACTGAGACCTTAAGAAGTGTTGGGCAGAACTATTGTTTCTTTCTTTTCTGAAGGAAGATGGTAATAAGTTCCACAACTTTTGTTTCATTGCCAAATAAAACTGAAAAATCACTCTATCACAGATACTCAGTTCAATAGAAATAAGAATAATTACATCCCACATAATTATGTATGTCACACAGACTTAGATTTGGCCTAGTTAGTGCAGAAAAGTCAATGCTTAGAAATGTGAACCATATGGAGCATGAGACTTCTCTCTCTACAAAAATTAATTCTGACATGTAACATGGATTTGTTTTCTAAATCTAACCAGCCTAAACATCCCAGCTTAAATGTTACATATGATTTCTTTTATAGGAATCCCATAATATAGTTAGAAATGGGCTCAAATCAAAATGTTAGAGTTGAAGATTGCATACTATAAATTTTGGAGAAGTTTGGATCTCAGTTTGAACTTTTCACCTTGGAGCTAACTCTTGCTAAACTGTAGGATATATGGCTTTGTTTTATGGGTTCAAATTTGTCCTTGTAAAACTCACGCTCTCATTCTATCACATATTTAATTTACAGTGGAAATACACAACTTATTTCCAGTGCAGCTTATTACTGAAGGACAAAAATAGGCTGTAAACCGTACAGTTACAAAATACTGTACCAGCACTGGGAAACATACTAGAATTTGGATATTTCAAAAACACTCAGATGAGTTTGGAGTTTCACACAACTTGTTCAGTGTTAAAAAACTTTTTTTATTTTAATGTAAACCAACATTTTTTTTTTCAGTGCAAACTTAAATGAAAAGCATATTTTTCTCACTGTAGGAAATGCTTAATTAAGCACTAAGCATGGAACTCTCTCCAGTAAATATAAGGGTACAGGTGGCTGGCTCTTGGACAGGAAGATGGCTCCAATACTTGGCTTATTTTGATCTAAACCATCCCCGCATTTCAGTGCTTCTGGCTTCATTCAATTTTTTTTTTTTTTTTTTTTTTTTTTTCTCAGTGTCCTTGTTTTCTGTGCAGCATTTGACAACTGTGCTTGCCAGGTGCAAAAGAGGACAGAATAAGTCCAACTTTTTGTTCTTACTGGGAAGTTGTCTGGTCACCCTGCCCCTCCCCCTGCTTTTTTCTTACCTCTCTCCCTCTCTCTCTTCCCCACATTTGAATTTCTCTGTGCTCAGCCTTTTCTTTTCTGTTGCTTTGTATTGTGACCATTTTTTCCCCTTCTCTTCATTTTCACTTAACTGGAACATTAAGTAATCCTGAAGTTCTGCTATGAATTCTGAACTCCTCCAAGTTTTAAGTTAATTCACAAATGAAATAAACAAGTTCAATTCTTCTCAGCCAGTGAATGTAATTTCTTTAATAGTTTCTAAGTAGTATATAGTATCATATCTCAAGCTGAAGATATCATATTTGACCGCTTTCTTAACTCATGACTTCTCGCTAAATGTGCTACACAAAAAAATATGCTGAACTTCACAGTTCAGTGGTCTTAGCCTAAGTTAGGTTTTAAAATTAGAGGAAAGAGAAGGCCTAATTCTCATTCATGGGAGACAAAAAAGGATCGGACTTTGTGCTGGTTTAGTCAACAACTTTTGAGACCTTCAAGAAAAATAAATAAATAAATAAATAAATAAATAAATAAATCCCACAGAGGTCCAAAAAAGGCCATGGATTCTTTCTCTCTTTTTCACTCTTTTTCTCTCTCTCCTTCTCCTTTTTTAACCAGGATGGTCTGTGCATGTGTGTTCTTGTGATAAAGCTGTGAAGTTTTTGGCTGCCCTTTTCTGGCTTCTGTTGTATTCTAGGGACTCAGTGGGATAGATAGTTTGTGCTGTGACAGGACATGCCAACAAATTGCATCACTTCTGCCTCGGTGGCGGAGGACAATGACATGCCATATGCCCATGGCAAGAAATGAATGGGGCTCATTTACACTGGCACTGGGTGCCTTCAGCCCTGTCAGTCTTCAGAGGCTATCCATGGCAAATTGGAAAGTAGCACCAGAGTAGCAGCAGCATGAAGAAATGCAGTCTGAAAAGCTTCCAGCATTCATAACTTTATGAACAACAAACAGCTTTGAAAGGAAAAATAAAAAATAAAAAAAATCCATGTGACACCCTGTATGCACTTACCCATCCCTCTGTAATTTAACTTTTCATTCTTAGAAAGAAAGAAAATCACCAGTTATTCCTCTGTATTTTTTTCTGCATCCCACCAAAAAAATCAAATTTAAAAAAAAAAAAAAGAGAGAAATTCTTTGAGTAAATTCCAGCTGCAAGAAGAAAACAAAAACACAGTGGGTGTCATGCTTCATGCATTCAAAATAGTTTATCTGCTTAAACAGACTGCCGCAAAGATTTGCCCCAAAGTTGACCCCATTGCCTCTAGTTTGCATTCTGGCAACAACAAAACTCATATTTGACCCCTGACCTCCCTGGCAACACATCATTTGTTTCCATGTGTTGAAGCAAAGGATGATGGGTGATGATTAAAGAGCAATGGGTCTGTTGGCCTGAGACACTAATGAGGATGAAATGAGAAGGTCACCGATCATCCTCACATGGCAAACTAGGAATGGAGCTAATCTGTTGTTAATTGTCCATTTGTTTTAGGGGCAGCAGCAGAAATAGGTGGTTGTCATATGTCTCCCTTCTTTCTAGCCTCCATAATTAGCACATGAAATAGAGTTAGGCTTGCCTGGGAAAGTCTGAAATGTGATTTTCCAGTGGGTTACTATATTTTATTTTGTTTCATTTTCACTTTGCCTGATTCCAAAGTTGGCAAAAAGTAACTGACTAACAAGTGGGAAGACAGAAATTGGCCCTCGTACAAGAGATGAAAGTCCACAAGCTGTATAGTGCACACTTCCCTTTCCTGTTCTTTACACCAATGGATTTTTACCTATATGTGCTGGAGTTGTTTCTTGGGCAGATAGGTTCCTTGAGTTTCTTTGCATCTTCACTTCTTCAACACTCCCATGAGCCAGTTGGCCCAGTACTCTTTATCTCAAAGTTACCTAGGTCTGAACTGAGAGCATCTGGTCTTCCCACACTGACCAGCCTATCCTGTAACTTTTCTGTTCCATCAGCCTCAGATGACATTAAACTGAGAAAGCAGAGGAGAATATCCCATTTCTTGATCTGATTGCAAATGCACAAACCTCTCTTCAAAATCGCAGTAGTCACAAACCTGTGGTAAATTACCAGGAAATCCTAATTAAACAAAGCATGGCCGGTATTAAAACAAATCCTTCTTCAGGTCATTGGTGTTTCTGGCAGAGCCAGCACTAAAGATATTGGATACAAACACTTTTCCATTACAAATCCTTCCAATACATTCCAGTGGAAAAGGGGTGCTAATGGTGCTGTCTTCTATTTTGCTGATTCTTTCAGAGAAGGAGAAAAGAAGCCTCTAAGTACATGTTTTTCATTTTTTAAAACTCAGTACACAATCCCTCCTTCAGTTAAATCAGCTGCTAACTGCTCCTAATACACAGCAGCCCTATATATTATGACTTGTTTTGTCAGCTCTACTGAGAGAACTTGCTTTCCCACTTTCACGGTTGTGTCATTTTGGTAGGATTTTTTATTTTTATTTTTTAGCCATATTCTCCCCCTGCACTACTAATGGGTGTGTTCCGTCTCTCAGAGGGAAACAAATCTGCTAGCCAAATGGCAATCAGCTGGTGAGCTAAAGCCTGAGAGCTTTAAAGTATTTGTCTAGTGAAGAGTTTACTGCAGTGCTAATCATAACACACTCATTAATTACTCATTTGGATTAAGCAGAAGGGTCAGAGGAGCCATCTTGACAATCCATGCCTATCAGTGCCCTTTTCCTGCCAATTAGTACAGAGACAATTTCAATGGTTGCAGCCTCTGCTTTTACACCTCCAGCACCACCTGCCTTCACACTTTATCCTGCATAGCACTTTAGCCACGACAGAGATAGTGCATGGACTTCAATTTCAATGCAACAGCATGTCAGGTATGAGCAAGAAATGGATTATGGGCTAGAAAAGGATCTGCGCTAGGAACCAGGAAAACACTGATCTCCACTTCCTTCTCAAGGGTTTTTGAACTGAAGTCTTCATCTGGATCCATTTTTACATTAGCCTTTGGTACATTGAGAATGGTCATTGTAGTGATGTGATTTGTGGTTGTCAAGGCCAAACAAAAGCAGAATCCCAGACGAATGGAGATGAACAGCTGTTCTGCTGCTATAGCACACATGGGAGAGGAAGGTTAAGAATGTTATCAGGGTGAAATGGGGAGATTTCAAGTCAGCCAGTTAGGTGTGTATATTGCAAAACGAATGTCATACCTATCCTTGCCCTTTCCAGACACATGATTATAGGTAAAAACATATTTAAAAACATATTTCATTCTTGGAGGTTATCAAAATAACTTCTGATCAAGTACCTCTTACAGCCCTATCAGCAACCTCAGCTCTCAGCTCTATCTGGAATTTCCAGAGTGAATCTACTTTTTGCAATAAAATTTTCTTAGATTAGTGCCAATGTTACCATTCGCTTTTTTTACATAAATTCTTTATGGTCAAAACTTTCAGATTTGTTCACAGCATGGAGGAGTTCATATTATTTATTTTTATCCTGAGACAATTTAAAAAAAAAATCACGTTTTCAACAGTGCCATTCTCAGGAAAATGGAGAATAGTAAGTGATGTGAAAAGACAAATACCAAAACCATTAAATACAAAATGTTAAATTTTAAGAACAGGTCATCATTAGAATAAAATACTCAGAATTCTAGGGATGCCTACTCTGCTCTTTCTCACTCCTGCAATACATACTTTGTTCTTCTACATATTTTAGTCTTCCTTTGAAATGTATCTTTTATAATGGTCTCAATACTTTATTTAAAAATACATGCAAAATTAAACTTTTGACAACAAACATCCCAATATAACCATAAATACACCTAAGTACATTCTCTGTTAATCTGTTGGCGTCTTTATCTTCCCAGCAAGTCGATGGTCTAATTTTGCCTCTGGCCTGGGCACCAAATCCAGGTAATTTCACACTTAACTTCTGTACCGACCTTTTTATAGTTCATAGACATTAAGGTCACAGGCATTGCTCAGTTCTCATGTACCTGTCTCCCAGTTTGCAGGGAAACTGTGATGTCTCAGATATAACCATTAGCAAATGCTGCCAGTTGAATGGTGCTTTCTACCATTATCGGTGCTTTAGCCAGAGGACTTTCCTTTTTTTTTTTTTTTTTTCTTTTTTAACATATTCCCTCAAAGTTTAATGTGGATCAGGTAGAGATTAGCATGAGAATTCAGAATGTGCAGGAAAAGGCTGTATTTTACCAAGTCTATCTTGGTAAAAACAGATTGATTCTGTGTGTAATAGATATGGAGGAATACAATCAGGACCAAAATAAGCCTGTGTATATATATTTATATATACATATACATATACATATATATGTATATATATATGTATTTGCATGTTTTGATCAATCTCCTCTGCTCGCTGACATTCTTTTCCCTCATATTTTCCAAACCATAAATTTCTGTGGGTTTTACTTGTTTAAAAGCCCACTTCATTCTTTTTCATATGCTTCAACAGCTCAGTCACCTGAAATATTTAAGCGAATGTATCCCAGGGGTTAAACAGCAATGCACTGGTCTGAAGGCATACCTAATGAGGTATTTGGCTTTGGAGTTTTCACATTTTAGTTTCTTCTTCTTGGTTCACAAAAGGTTGAGTGCTTTAAAGTACAATTTCCCCTAAGATGAAGAGAAGGGACTGCATGATAAAACTGCAGCAAAAATTTAGAACCCAATCCTTTGGGATGGGGGTGCTTTGCAGTTGTTTACCTACCTTATTTTCTAGGAGTTCTAGTGCAGTTTTGTACATGGATGACCACCTGATTGTTTTACTATATTAGTTACAACTTTGCTTTTAAGCTTTTTACATCCCTTCTTGGGTACAAATGATACCACAGGTAAACAGCTGCAAAGCCAGATATTTTAGCCGCAAATACACTAGCAGAAAACAACTTGCAGTATAAGCTGTGCATTTGTTAAATATGCATATGCAGTTGGTTGAGGTAGTTGTAGAACAAAGTTGATATCTTTTCCTTCAGTAAAAAGAAAGCATACTATGCTTTTTACAGGACTCAGCTAAATTTTGAAAAATTTCAATTAAACTATAAAGACACTGAAAAGCTAATTTTGAAAAATTTCAATTAAACCATAAAGACACTGGAAAGCTAATAATTCAAAAACTGCAAGTAATGAATGAATACATTTTGCAAACTAATAACCTGCTTGTGAATTTTTCAAGTAAAGGGAGGGAAGACTTTTCTCTCATAAATTACTGTCTGAGAACCCTGATATATGCAGCTACCATACTTGCTGTGTCCATTCAAAGCATAACTTCTACTTAAACACATAAGGAAAAAAAAAATAAAAAAAATCAAGTCACCCAGAGAAAGCAATGGCCACTTTGTAAAATTTGAGAAAAAATGTTAATCATATGCGTATGCATGTTTTGTGAGATTTGTGATAATCAACAGGTTACCATGTTCAAAATCAAGCGTTACATATTCTGTGTTACATGTCTCAGAAGAAGTTACAGTTTAACTTCTATAACCAGAAGTTGAGATACGTTAGAGGAACATTAAATAAGTAATCTACTTGTTTTCTTTGACAAGAAATGACTCTATCCTTAAAAGAAAAAAAATAATATAATAAAAAAAAAAATCTGCGAAATACCACTTCTTTTAAACCTTTTTTAGCAGGAAACAGAAATAGGAATAGAATTTGCATCTCAATGGATGTTAGTCCATGACTAATATTTTTCTAAGTCCAGTAAATGTTTATTAAATGTTTCTACTAATCAGCCTAAACACCATTGCAACACAATGACAATTAATTCACCCAGCAGAAGTTGTGAATTCAGAAGGATGATGAATTTTACTGACAGCACACCCCCAACAGGTAACTATCCAGGATCAAGTTAAGTTAAATTGTGGTCTTTCTTGCCACTGTCAGAGAATTAGAGAAACAGGAATATATCTTTGGTTGCTGAGGTTTGTGACCTAAATGAATTTCTCTTACCAGAAGAAGTTGGTGACTTGCACATCCAAATCAGGGTAAAGTCCTGGAGTTTGCATGCAGGTTCAGGTGAAGACAACCTGAGTATCTTGGTTGTCATCATAAAACTTTGAGGGGATGTGTAAAAAAAAAAAAAAAAAAAAGAGAAAAGGAGAAGGAGAAGAAGGAGAGTCCTCTTGGTCTTGGTTGTCTTTCCAAATGATTGGAAAGGTAGCCCAGGCATTCAGGAACCTATTACTAGCAGTAGAAATAAACATACCTTGAATCATTCCAGTGATAATAATTAGTTACCAGAACTAAATAAAGAATAACTGTTACATTTCTTCAATAAAATTTCATCAATTAAAAATATATCACCAGTATCATTATTGTACATCATTGGTATGATGTGCTTTCTCATCATGTTTTAGATTCTCTCTTGATGGTCTCTGTTTAGAACAGTTGCTTATGGACATGATGCCATGACTAGCATTATGAGAAAAAACACAAGGGCTGAGTGAGTCTCTCACGCTAATACTTCCAGTGTTCAATGAATACAGCTTTTCACAGGTCTTGAGTTACAGGCCATGAAGGGTTCACCTGAGGAAGGGCAAGGGCAGCACTAACAGCCCAAATCACCAGCATTTTTTAGTCTCCGCACACTGTCTCGTAATTCTCTGCTGGTATAATTGGAGCGATGCCCCAGTCAGAGCTCCATGCTTTTGGCACTGATGGTCTCCTACTCCTTGGGCATCTGTAGGAATCTTGTTTTGTGTAAGATTCTAGACATTGCCACAGAACAAACTTGTGCCAACAGCAGCTGATGTTAGCACAGGGTAAATCTGACCTGTTACAACTAGACTGACCTCACATGATGACCTCATTCAAGTAACTCAGGAAAAACTATTCAGCACTTTAATGGCCAGAGGTTTAATCCCTTGAGGTTGCTTTGGATACATAGCTTTAAAAATTTTGACCTAGAATAGATATTGTGTATCAATAACATAAAGAGTTTCTAGACACTAATATTTTTATACTAGTGTGCAGATGCATTTACTCTTTTAGACACTTAGATATCTACCTAATATGTGTAGACCAGGGTATTTTGGGGGAGAAAAAGACAAGCTCTGGGTTTGTTTTAACTTCTTTGTCTAAACACTAAGCTTCTGTTGAAGCCATTTAACAAGTCCTTTCAGCTTAGTAAGAATGCTGACTTTCAATGTCAATAACTCAATAAGAGGCAAGAGCATATAGGCAAATATACATCATCTGTTTTTACAGGCAGACAGGATGAGGCATCAGTGAATTGCATTTTCAGGCTCTTATTGTTAAAGCACTTCCAAAAACACTGCTCCAATCCCCAAAACACTACTGGTGTCTGCTTTGGAGATTTTATAAATAGATTGAATCACTCTTTAAAAGATATCTGAAGTCAGTTGCTTTTAAAGTATGGTTGAAAACCACATACTCTATGAATTCAGTAAGACAGATATAGAAGCACAAGACAAGACATAATGTACATTTTTAGATAGAATATTTAAAGGCAGCTAATACAGAGTGCTTCTGTTTGCCTGTTGTGTGTGTCCCATGCATATGGGTGTTGGGAGATACACAGAGAAAAGCCAGGACAAACTCTATTATAAGCAAATATCTGACTTGCACCCAAACATAACTCTAAAGGCAGACTAATTTTAGGAAGCAAAACTCTAAAAGCCATTTTATTCTCTTGAAATTTGTATCTCAAACTTTGTGTTCAGTCACAGAGTATGATCTTTCTATACCATGTTTTGAGTAACTAGCTGTACACTGTGCTCTTATTTTTCCCTCTTTCTTTGCAGAGAGGCAATGAGACCAGCACATCATCCTTCCGTCGCTGAACAGAATCTGATGTGCCATTAATCAGGTCAGCCAATCAGCATGCGGGGATTAGCATAATATACAGACACACTTAATCAGGTATACTATACAGTTAATCATGTGTATGCTAATAGTTATGGGGGATTAACCATTTAGGACGCTGCTTTTCTGTTCTGATTGGTTGTATTTCCTATCTGTTAACTTTCCCTCTCCTCTTTTGTTGTTCCCACCCCCACTCCCATTTATGCCTTCCACCTAAAACTGTGACTATTGAAATTGTTGCTGGAAGACTGCCTGTATAATTAAGTAACTTAAATAGAAAAATAATAGAATTCAAATGCTAGATTCACAAACTGATCACAGACTGATAAAACTATCGTTTCTTATGGAAAAAAAAAAAAAAAAAGTGATTTTGCTTCCTCAGAAAGTGTTCCTGGTCTCAAGGACTGTGAATATAAATTACAGTTTAATCATCAAACTATGTTAATTTCAGGGACAGATTTTGAATTTGTTAATTAACTTCTAATGGCAAAATATCTGAATGTATTTATTTTTTGTAATCAAAAGCAAAACACTGTAATAAGATGATTTGGCTATCCACTGGAAATAGGTAGAGAGAGAAAAAAAAAAAAAAAGTAGCAGCCAAAAGTAATCCCTCAAGCCATACTGTAATTGAGTGTTTGCATATAGTCAGGGCTATCAATACAAGTGCTGAAGGATACAGTCAGAATGAAGGGTGGAGCCAGCAGGAGAAGGGGTGAGGGGGGAGGCTGAGTGAGAGGCACAGAAAAAAATGAGCCTGCTAGTGCTTAATTGAGCATATAGATTCCTAATGTGTCAGGCACTACCTTCTTAGATGAAGGATGACACTTTTTAGGACGCATCTTCCTTTGTTTCCATTTTAACGCTAATGAAGCCTGCAATTCATAAACCTGATGCTAGGCACTTATCTGCTGCCAGGGCAATCAGTGCAGTGGAAAACTATAAGTTTTTATTGTACAGGTATTAATTTTATTCCTTTTGGGGCATATAGCACAGAACTGTGGTGTAAAAAGTTGTTTACAACTGGATATCATTTTCTATAAGGGAAAAATAACTTGCAGATGGAAGATCATATTACTTGGTTAGCTACCCATCATTCAGCAGATTTTTATAATCAGGTAAAAATAATCTTGTTTGCCAAAACATTTCTGTACATTTTCTTTTTCTTTTTCCTATTTTTTTTTCTTCTTTAAGTGAACCAGATCTGTTTACTTTTACTGTCTCTAAACAGCAAGGCTCCATTATACAAAAGTTGTGGGTGTTTTTGTTTTTATTTTGTTGTTGTTGTTATTTTTTCCCTTGCCTTCAGGTCACTTGTTAATGAGCTGAGCAGTGGGAGGGGATGGAAATGATTACAATGGGAGATTTTCTTCACATTTCCATAGACTTATGAAAGCAAGCAAGTCAAAGGAGTGATGCTTATCAGCAGTCCTTAAATGGACTTTTTAAGTATGCAGATACTTTTATTGGAAATTGACGAGGGCACCTTACCTCCAGTCATGCAGAATTTGGGTGCCAGGACCCACCTCAGTGCCATCTTGTGTAGTCTCTGACCTCCTTCACCTCTGCAAGGCTTACTTTATGAGTGTTCCCAGCCAGATGGTCAAGTCATCAAAGCTTTATGAGCACAAACTCCTTTTACCACTTCACAATTTCTTCCAGCCTAAAAGCAGAGGTGGTAGAAGTGTGAGGAAAAGAAGCTAAAAGGTGTTAAAGATGAAAACAAGACATGGGGCTGCCTTCTTTTTGGATTAGTAACTTCACGTGATGTCTGTGGGTTTGGTGCTGCTTGCCTGTGTTTATGTTATGAATATGCTTAGATCTTCTCATACAAACCACTTAAATGGAAGACCACAGAATCATTTCTTCCTGAGACATTAGCTTCCCTCCCCCTCCCCCCCCCCCCCCCATTTTACACATTTGTTTTATTATCCAGCATTTATTATGAGCATTTAGATTTATGATTTTTTTTTAATCTTTTCTGTTTCTGGTTATTTGGAATAGTTTAAATCCAAAAAATCCAAAAGGGTTTTTTTTGTGTGTGTATGTGCTAAAACTGCAAAAGATCACTGGCTATGGTTTCAGAGAGCTGATCTGTAGTGGCAGAGAACATTACCTACCTTCATTGGCAGTAGGTGACTTAAATTACATGAGGCCTGTGCTCAGCAAAGTGACCTTGTTAACTTTATGAGAACTACACTCCAGTTTCCACCTGCATCCCCGGGAAACAACCTCACTTATGAGGAAGTCAATTTTCAAGCACTCCTCCAGGAGGAAAGTTAACTCAGTCACCAATCCCTGGATTTAAGGGCTACACTTTTCCAATCAGAGAACACACGCAGAACAGCAAAACGTGTAAAACTGAAACACTGTCAAAATATGCTATAACTATACTTTAATGCACAGAGCTAATTTTAGAACCTTTGAAATCAATTCTTATCACTAGCAGGTAAAGTCAAAAATAGAAGACCCATTTATCTAGGTGAGGTCAGACTCCTTTAAGGTTGAGGTTGAATGGTTTGAAATAAAATCACTGAGATCTGCTAGTTTTTAATAAGCTTTTCTCTGAAGAGGTGAAGTTCCAGAGGGTGTGCTTCACATGTCTTTCTGATGTATTCCCTCTAGATCTTGCTGTTTTCCTACATTAAATATCATCAGGTGATTGGTCATTGTTAGACAAAGAAGTACAATTTATTGTATCAGACCTTAAGCTATATCTACCTTTAGTGAGAGAAGGACAACACCCCTTGGATGATCCTCATTTTCTGTTCAAATGATTTAACTTGAAAATGATGCAGCCATAATAAATAATTCTAGCAGAGGAATCTACCCTATACATGTGGAAAGGGATTGTGGCTCAAAAGCCAGAGAATTCCTTTTCAGGAGAAAATGAGTAGTATATACTGTGGAGATTTACTTTACCATAGGAATAGTAGACTCCAAAATGAGACTGAAAATAAATAAATTTGCCTTTACCACAGACATGATGTACCTTGTAGAAATGCTATTTCCAGAATCTAATACTAGCTCTACATGTCTAGTTCAACTTTTGTTATAGGTTTGGTTCAACTTCTCTTACTGTTCCTTCTTACATTTGAAGACGTATAGATGCTGCTTGTTTAAATATCTTTTCTGTTATGCTACATGAGGAAGAAATAAAGGGTCTATTTTTCTGTTTTCCAATGGCACTAGAAGATATGTAGAGCGCTCCTAAGAGAATTCAAAGTTGCATTAGCAAATTAAGTCTCCTCATCTTCTTGTAGATTGTTTTATGGGGTTTCTATGAGGATCAATTTTAAAGCTGAAACTCATTTTATATATAGCAAAAATATGTCTGCTAACAAGGTTGCCAAGAAGCTGAAAGAGCATATAGCACAAGTAGCACTGATTTTAAAACATGACGATCTCATTAGGGAGCGTGTTTCACAGTGTGAAACTCTATGTTTGGACCTGGAAGATGCTAAGAAATCAAACACTATAAAGTCAGTAAATGGCTTAAAAACTGCCAAGTTCATGTTGAAACAGTATTTTTAATATCTTCAGTATAGTCATCTGGATTAAGTTAATATATATTTGAAAGTTGTGTAACTGTTTGCAGTATTTCAACGTGTACAACGTGTACATGCTTACATACATGTAATAGATGGTTGGCACTAGATACCTACTTTCATGTTTGTTTGTTTGTTTGTTTGTTTTCTTGAGAAACCATTTGTTCTTTCCCTGCCCCCCCAAAAACACTTTTTTACTTTTTTTTTTTTTAAGTAACCCTCCAGACACACATGCCTTTTTTTTTTTTTTTTTCTCCAAAAATGTTAAGCATGAGACCAGCAGAACCTAAGAAATTCAGAGTTAAGACTAAAGCTCTGTCCTTAACTCACCCCGCTGTGCTTAGATATTATAGCACATATGGCACGAACCTCCCACTGCTCAGAGGCCCCTTGATTAAGTGCTGCAATACTGTACCTAGACACAATGTGGTGACTTAAGGAGAGAATTGCAGCTTTAACTCCAAATGTCCTGGTTCATGTGAGACTGCTAATGTTATTAGAACGTAAAGTGGGTGGTTTAATACCTTATATATGTGCTTAAAGTCAGCAGCAGCTGCCAGGAACTGGGTTCCTGCACTGGTATTTGCTGGGGGAGGGGGGAAGACTTTGTTTTTCTTGCAGTAAAAATAGAGCATGAGACCTCTTTCTAAATTAAAATAAAGTTTTAGTCACTGAGGATGAGCTAAAGGGAAGTGGTAGAATAAGCAAAACAGAAACAAACATGGGAATGTAAAACTGGATCCTTTGATAGCCTGAGCAGATCTTAACAGTACTTTTTTTTTGCTATAGTGAGTGGATGAAGATTGAGCTAGTTATTGGTTTTGGCAAGTTTCTTCTCATTTAACGCTGTTTGTCTGGTAATGTCTTATGAAATATTCTTAGCACTTGGCAAAATCCTGGGGTCCTCTCCACATATATTTTATGGATGTTACTTGTTAATTTTACAGTAGTTTGGACAAAGAAATAGATTACATAAAATTCAAGTAAAGCCGTAAGTATTTAGCCATCAAGATTTTAGTAACAGTTTCTAAGTCTGAAATGTTTATGCATCCAAGGCAAGACCCTGTTTAACAAGTAGGTTAATTTTACTATTCAGAGGAAGGTGCTAGATTATTGCTGACCTTATTTCAGTAACTGAAGATATGTAAGTAGAACTGGAAGAGCTTTCCACAGTACAAAAGCAAACATCAGAGTCTTCTCCTTACTTGCTAAATAAGAAAGATTCAAATGTGGTGGCTTCCAGATTGCTAATTAGAAATGATTCCTAAGAACTATTAGGCTGTCAGAAATGTATAAGTGACCTGAGCATTTTTGGCATTCCATACAGCATACATGTACTATGGTACATATAATCTGTGTCAAGATTTCCACAAAGGAAAGGTTTGCTCAAATTGTCATCTTCCTTCCTTTCTTCACATATACACATTTTTCCTACATCATGTTTTATAAGGTGCAGAGGAGCAGGGCACCCTGGTAGCCAATTATAGTATTGGCTTAAGAGGCTGAGACATCAGCTAAAAGCAAGCAGGTCTTGAAACATTTCAACACATTGTAACTATATCCTGCAGTCCTTGCTTAGAGCTCACTATGTGTGCCTGTGTTTTCATATTTTTCTTTTTTCTTCTATGTCACCTCCCACAAGTGCAACTTCAATGGTGCTTCATTTGCAAACAAAAAACCTGTTGGTAAATACTTGTTTTCTGTGAGGATGAGTAGAAATTCTGACTATTTCCCTTCCACTTCTTCCATGGGCATTTAGGAATAACTCCAAGTTGCATGATTATTCTTCATATGCACACCCTCAGTAGAACCTTTTGCCTTCTATCACCTTGAAACACCCCTTCCCATGTTTAAGTGGTGCATGCATGGGGCATGTTTTCCTGCTGGGTTTTTCTGGCAAATACAGCAATCCCTGCAGGAGCTCTGCATTCACACTTCTGAAGGGTTGTGCATTAATTTTGGGGGCGGAGGGTCTTTTGCATGTGTGAGAAAGCAATGCTTGTTGTATGAGCATTGAGGAGCCTTAGTAAGTGAGAAGAGAAAAAAATATATATTTATATTCTTATTGAAGAGGTGTTTAAATTAGTATTTCTAATAAAATTAGAGATTTGTCAGTCAGAGAAGTATGCTATAACACTAAAGTGCATGTTGAGAATGGCTGGGGGGGGGAAACAGGACAAGATTTGTTGAATTTTGCAGATAATGCTTTAAAAATGCAAAATGGAACATTCAAATAATATACAAACACAGAGGAAAGTATTGTTCATGTGTTTTTGTGAATTACCTGCAGACAGAAAGAAGTTAAAGCAGAGGGGAGGCTGAGGAGTAGAGAAGGTTTGAGTTGTACCTGTGGGGCTTTAGTAGGTTTCTGGTTCACCAATTTACTCCTCTACGGCCTGGATCATTCACACTGGGATGAATTTCATGTTACAAAGATGAATGGAAATGAAGAGCTGTGTAATTATTAGTTTTGTTGCGAGCAGATCAATCATCTGCAATGAACTGCTCACAAAGGTCATGTATGACCTTTCGGTTGGAATTTAACTGGCACTGCGGCTATGATTTGCTCTCAGCAGCAGTCCCCCGCTGGCTGCATTATAACAGGCTTGGCAGCACTAAAAGGCGGGCCTGCATTCCTTGTCATTGGGACTCTTATAATTATGACAAATGACTAAATGTGTTATTTTCAGCAAAGCAACGGCAGTCAAAAGGGGTACTTAGGGTTTGTAAGAGGTGGTGACTGGCGTGGCTTTGAAGGCTTTTCCTTTTCTTGACTTAACGCAGACTGAATCATACATGGCCACCCCACTGGTAGCTGAGCAACGTGTGAAAACCATTTCACATGTCTATGTTGCCTTACAGCTGTGATGCACAATTTTCATCCCCAACAAAACCAGAGCCAGTGGCTCCTGCCTCTTCAAAATGGGCACAGAGTTTGGTGGTGGAAACTTTGCTGGCTTTGTCTTAATCTGGATCAGTAAGAAATCCTGAACACTGAAGTATATTTTACTGGAGTCTGGGAGGTGGGGAGTACAGGGAAGAAAGCCCAGTAGCAAGTGTAGTCTAAATGGTATTTCTGACATGAGCAAGCTTCTCTATCCATAGAAACAATGGAGGTGGGAGCAGTAAAATGCATGAAGAAAAACATACATGTTTCTGGAAAGTTATTAAAAATATAATAATAATAATAATAATAATAATAATAATAATAATAATAATAATAATAATAATAATAATAATAATAATAATAATAATAATAATAATAATAATAATAAACAAAAAAGAAGGGAAAAAAAAACAGCTGCAAAGTGTTTAGTACTTGAATCCTGTAAATCACACAAAATGTACCATTGTATCAATGAAAATTTCAAGATTAAACCTTCAGGAGAGTACTTAAAAATAGATTGGTCGGGGGGTTGAAGCTGAACATTATTTAAATTTAACTAAATCACATTAATGTGTGAGTACAGGGTGGAGTAAGGACTCTAAGTAGGTGGTGTAAAACATGGAATATATGGACTAAACCATCTCCTAGACTTAATTCAGTGCTTCCCCTTCCTTAAAGTGATACAACAGTATCACTATTGATATTTACAGACATGGATCATGTTTCATTACCTTAGTTATAATGGTATGCATGCCCAGAAGACCTGGAATTGTGCTGATTTATGGAATATCCAGATAACACATTGGATGCTTTTTTAAACAGTGAAGAAAATACTGTAAAGACACGCTGTATTTTGTCCATTCACAAATAGTATCAGGTAACAAAAGCACCATAAGGAAATCTGCCCTCTTGCAATTTGCTTTATTATCACAAGAGGTTGCATGATTTGGATTGCATGACTTGGAAAAGAGAAGGTACATAGGTGTTTTTCAACTTTCAGCACAGTGATGAAAACTCTCGTAAAAAATCATCCTGGTGGAGAGTCCCTGTTTCCTGAAAGATTTGTCCCAGCAATAAAGTCCAAATAACCTACTGACATGTCATGCAGCACAGCTAATGATGAGAAGGACAATTCAGTTCCTGCATTTAATAACCTACCTGGATTATTGTGCTTTGGACCATCTCTTTTCAAGGGATTATCCTGACTCACCTGAAGTAAAGCAGCTGGGCAGTTGGCACACTCTGCATCTTGCACAGCAGTGGCATGGGTAAAGCTTTGCCTTATACTTCACAGATGTTAGCTTCCTAATTCTCTATTCAGCCAGCTACAGAGAAGTCACTGCGGAGCCACAGTAGAAGTGACAGAAAAAGAGAGATATTTACACTTTTTCCCACCCCCTGCCTTTGCTTCCTTTCTGTTTGATTATGTGCCCATTTGCAAAGTTTGGCCCCTGGGCTGTGGGCTTGGTTTACAAACAGCTTGACAGTGACACTAATTTCATATGCCTGCTGCCTCATCCTGTGCCTGTAAGGTCACCTGTTACACCTAGCCGTTATGAAAGATTTTTTTTTTCTTATATATATATAGCATGTTCCACTTCTGAGGCATCGATTGGTAATGGGTCCAGACTGGCTCAACAAAATGTTAGTAATCCTATTCCATGTGGTAAAATATGGCCCAGACAAAAAATTGTTACTTTTACTGGTTGGTACCAGATTTAAGTTAACAGCAGTGGAAACACAGATATAGGTTAATAATGTGGAAACACAGATATAGGTTAATATTCTTTATTACTAAATTCAGTGTGCAGTAAACACTACCAACTGAAACTTCAGGTTGTTGACTGATTTTCTTTCATAAGGCTTAACAGCATGAGAACTTGATAACAAAAAAGTATGCATTTGCACTGGGGAAAATTTTAATAACCTACTCTCTTTACACTTTTCACACTTTTTATACTCTACATTTTCCTGAATCCCACTAAACCACATGGGCTACAGAAGTGATTCTTTCAGAAACTTACTTCAACATTTACATTACTATGGCCGTATTAGTGGTGTTACAGATTACTCTTTCTTGCACTGAGATACTAACCAACACATTCCTCCTAAACAACAGAAATACTCCTATTAATAAGCAGTATTAAGTTTTGGTTTAATAAATATCAGATAAGATCACTGTAGCCTTTTAATATTCAATACACTTATATAAGTATATACACTTATATATTAAAATTTTGGGTACCTAAGGTTTCCTCACATTTCTCTCTCAAAACAAACAAAAAATCAACAGAAAAAAAGGCAAAAACAACAACAAAAACTTAAATAGTGACAAAAAAGTCATATTTTGCATTTCCAAAGTGATTGATGGGAGTTGTACATAAACCAAACAACTATAATGTTAAGCTTGCTTTGCTTGCAGAGAAGGTTGGGTTCCTGCAGTCTGCTCATTGGGAAGGGTCCACAGCCCACCACCATTCTCAAGCCATGTTTGGGAGGGTTTTGAGTTGATGCTAGTTAGCCTGGTTTGAAATCTTTCAAGACTTTGTTAAGAAAGGGATGATATGCATAGCTAATATCCAATACATGGGAATCATCATTGATACTGTTTAAAATACTAAAGTAAGATGAGTCTCATGTGTTTCAAGGTCTTTTTGGCAGTCCCATAAGTATACATTCATCTCACTGACTGTTGCCAGAAGTGGGTATGTTGCTCCTGAAATCCCTCGTCTACACATAGCAGAGCATCAGCACTTCCATATCAGTGATTGCACCATGGTGATGGCTATCAATTGTACGGACTGTGTCTGTATGTTGGCAGTAAAGAAAAACCTAGATCCCCAACTCAAGCACTTTTAAAAGAATGGCCAGATCTCAGAACATGTTGTTTTCCTATTTCTGGCCTGATGCCTGTAGCAATCAAAGAAGCTGAGCTGGCAGCTCTGTGGCTTGAATCTATTCTGTTTCAAAACAAACACTTCAAAAACTCCAAAACATAACACCAATCCATAACATAGTAACTTAATTTCAGAAGGAAAATGATATCTGAAATTTTTCTTAGTTTCTGTGTTTGAGTCTTCCCGTTCTATTTATGCCTTACTTTTCCCCAGAGTGTATTTCATTGTGTTTTTTCAACATTAAAAACAGAAGAATACACCGTGATTTCATATCTGTATTCTGAGAATTCAAACCCTTTTTGAATTCCACTCTTAAACATAATAAAAGGAGAGAAAGACATTTTAAATTAGGTTTTTAACCTCCAGAAAGTCTTGAAAATATCATTGAAAATCTCAGTGTGCTCTAAAGTCCCATCCCTAATTTCAGCATGCTTGCAGTAAATAGGAAGCCTATTAAGTAAATGACAGATAGGTTGTGATTTTTTTTCTTTTGCCAGAGTTTACAGCTGTAGCAAACAGTTTGATGCAGCTCTAATTTCTAATTATGACATACTGGGAGTGGAGGAGGTTGTCAGATTTGCTTGTTCCTTGGTGTGAGAAAGAATGATTTCATACTTTGTCCTGCCAACGAATTCATCCTATTCTATTGCAAAGTTAAGAATAATCATTGCATCTTACTTGATAAACGAATGTGATCAACATTTCAGAATTACTGCTAGCTTAATTACCAAAATTACCAAACAACAGTGCAAGCAAATAAATACTAGTCCAGTTTAAGAAATGTAGAGACCAATGTTTTTTATTTTGTGGAGATAATTCAGTGAGCTTTATTTTGATCCATTTCTGTGATGAGCAAGTTATTTAGGATAAATGTGCTTTTTTCTATCCTCAGCTTCTACCAAATTTGTTATTACAAAGACAAGACTAGACAGGGGGATGGGACAGGCTGCATGCCATAAATGAAAACTAAAATTGTCAGAGTGTTTTCGGGCAATTCTTAATTGAGAAGAGATCCTAATGTTAGAACAGGGAAGCTGAATCAAGAACACAGTTTTGTTTGCTAATGCAAACATATTAGGAGAAAAACTATTGAATCTAACAATTGAATTTAATTGCCTTCAAAACATGGAGGGCTAAAGGCTGAAACATTACAAAGGGGATTCTTGAAGTGGACCAGCTGCCCAGGCTTTTTAAGCAGTCTGTACGAGCATCTTCCCCCATTTGTCCTGCTGATTATTGTGTGATTGATGAGCTGGTGTGTGCAAACTGACCACCTGAAAGTTCTGCAGGCTTTAAGAGCTTGGTCAGTGTATGTTTGACCCTTAAAGGCCATGGATCAAATATCAGGGTTATATGCATTTCAATAACTTTGTTTTGATACTTGAAGGGGAAAAAAATTATTCACACTAGGGGGAACGAAGGAGATTAAATATTTATGCTTGAGAGCATCTCTGAAAGGATCTCAAGTGACTGCTGTCACCAGCCTCCTGGTCAACTTTTCTTAGCTTGAGCCCCTTCGTCTTTTCATCTCAGAAGAGTAAAATATATATTATTGTGAAGAAGAATGGCAGAAAAGCTTTTGTAGCAGCCTGTGAAGGGATTTTCAGTGAGTGGCCCCTTTTGAGAGAGGAATGGTTGTTTCCTGAGAAATGTGTATTCCACTGTAACCTGACTCAACAGGGCTCCAAGGTGGCCAATAATTACTCAGAATGGGGCAAAAGTTTCACTTTCTGCAACTTCACACAGAGCACACTAAATAATAGAAACCCATTAGCTCCTTCCCCCATTCTAGACCAGAAAAAAAGAGAAAGAGAAGAAAGGGAAAGGGAAAGGGAAAGGGAAAGGGAAAGGGAAAGGGAAAGGGAAAGGGAAAGGGAAAGGGAAAGGGAAAGGGAAAGGGAAAGGGAAAGGGAAAGGGAAAGGGAAAGGGAGAGAGAGAAAGAGAGAGAAAGAAAGAAAAAGAAAGAGAGAGAGAGAGAGAAAGAGAGAGAGAAAGAGAGAGAGAGAATGAAAAAGAAAAAAGAAAAAGAAAAAGAAAAAGAAAAAGAAAAAGAAAAAGAAAAAGAAAAAGAAAAAGAAAACGAAAAAGAAAAAAGAAAGAAAAAAAAGAAAAAAGAAAATAAAAAAAAGAAAAGCAGAGGAAATTGGGGAATTTTAAAGCATTTATTCATATAACAAACACCTTTTTTCATCAAAATTATCTTTTTCTTTTTCTTTTTTTTAATCAATTGTTGCAATTTGGAAATTATTCAAAAAGGAAAAAAAGAGGATATCCCATTCCTTGTGATGTGATTAATCTCACCTGCAAATTTCACAACATTGATAATGAAACTAATATAATTTGAGTATTATTAATGATTCCCCACATAAACACATCTGGCATAAAAAAGCATTTAAAAAAAAAAATCCAAATTAATTTTTCAAAGTTTAATATTTGAATGTTTGAAGATGTCTTAGGTCCCAGTGAGTGAAAACATGTGTTTATACAAATATACATTTCATTATATTTCCCTCTAATTTTGCAGAGATTTTTCTTCTGAGATCTCATTTCAGCAGAATAAAGCAGATTGTTACATAAAACATGTAATCTACACTTTCATATGCATTATAATATGATGTGTTTAAATGCAAAAATTTATGCTATAAACATTGTGTGTACGTAGATTTTTAACCTACAGAATTGAATGAGATAATTAGCACAAATGATGTATGTATAACTCCTCTCTCACACCCTACTCCTCTCTCTTATCTCACCAAAAAAGTCCCTAACCCATAAGCAAGACAGAACAGGGACAAGATTCCTGTGTAATATCCTCATTCTGGTAAGAAATCTAAAGTAATTGGTAATGTTACTTGTAGAAATAAAAGTAATGGTGTGGTTGAATTTCGTCCCTGTCTATTTGACTTCATCCCTGTATAACTGAGTATGTCAACTGTCTGTGAAGTTGTCTGTGAATCTATCTGTATTCTGTGCATTACATAAGTAGCAATTAACCTGTTAACTGAACTGCTAGTAGTTTAGGGAACTCTTTGCAATTTGAGCTGATGGAATATTCAAAGGTCCACTTGCATCCTTGTCAAATCCTTGCCAAAGGATTATGTTTTTTTTGTTTGTTTGTTTTGTTTTTTAATTAGTTAATCATCTTTATTGTTTAAAATCTGCATGGAATAGCCTGAATGTTTTTTCCAGACCCTAGAGTCATTTTTAGGATTTTTTTCTGAACCCTTTCAAACTGATCAGACTACTTTTGAAGTGCTTTTAGTAGAATATTCTGGTAATGGCTTGCCAAAACATAGGTGATGTCACTTTCCTACTTGTGCTTAAAGACTGCCTTTCTCCACCTCTCCTTTTCTTTTCATTTATCATCTGAGTCACACAGCTGAACAGGGAATACCTCTGTTATGGCCAGCTATTGCCTAATATGTTCTCCAGATATTTTTCCGTATTTTGTTTTTTGTTTTTTCAGCTCCCCACTGCACCAAAATTTATGAAGTCCACTACTTATTAACACACCTGCTAGTTAGAAAAAAATAAACAGAAAATATTACCTTAATTTATAAAATATAATGGTATCACTCCTTCAAAACAAACAAACAAACAAAAGCAACAGAATCATACCCATTTGCAATCCAGAATTCTTCCTTTTCTACACTGTGATTAGGAAACTTCCCATAATTTTCTATAGCAGTCTATTCCACTGTGGTATATAATATTAAAATGCCGTGTTTCCATTACTGTTTGACTTGCTCACTTTCTTTCCTGTCCCTCCCTCATTTCTAATATATTTTCAAATGTTACTTATCACAGAATCACAGAATTGAAGGGGTTGGAAGGGACCTCAAAAGATCACTGGGTCCAACCCCCCTGCCAAAGCAGGTTCCTTACAGCAGGCTGTCCAGATGGGCCTTGAATATCTCCAGAGAAGGAGACTCCACAACCTCCCTGAGCAGCCTGTTCCAGTGCTCCGTCACCCTCACTGTGAAGAAGTTCTTTTGCATATTGGTGTGGAACTTCCTGTGCTCTATCTTGTGGCCATTACTCCTTGTCCTGTCCCCACAAACCACTGAAAAGAGGTTGGTCAAATCCCTCTGTCTCCCACACTTAAGATATTTGTGAACATTAATAAGATCCCCTCTCAGTCTTCTTTTCTCCAGGCTGAACAGACACAGGTCTCTCAGCCTTTCCTCATAGGGAAGATACTTATTCACCTTTACTAGGTAGGATCATTTATCTGAACCAGATTTGCTGGAAGATTACAGAGTTATGCAGTTTGAAAAGAACACTGTTGCACAATCAAACAATTTCCAGTTGTACCATCGTTATGTATGCTATTTTCCAACTCCATTTTACTCATAGAAGTTTTCAATTTTCCCACTCCATTTGACTCATAGATATTTTCAACTTTGGAATTTCTCTCTTTTGAAGTACCACATGTGTACTTCTAGTTAATAATTATACCTACATACACATACACTGTTTGGAGAGTAATGGATTTATTCCATAGGTCACTACAAGCTATTTCTTTAATTTATGTTTTTCTTGGCTTTCATGAGTTTGTTTCCTCAGCTTCTTAATTTATGGTGGATCAACTTACATTAAATTATGACCTTGCTTGACACAATGTGCCAAAAATAAATAATAAATTGTTTTAATGAGTATATTTGTGGTAAGATCAATTTGGATAATCCATCCTATACTGAAACGGATTGAGCACAGAATGAGTTCTTCAGACTATTCAGTATTTAAATCTAACTCAAAAAGAGGTTAATGTACTCTGTTATATAAAAAACTAAGACAGTCCTCCAAGTCAGCGTATGGAGAATGCAGTGAACTCATTAGGTAGGTGTCCCAAAAACCTGCAGTGTTGCAAACCAGGTAACTACCACTGCCATAAAATCCTGGAGGTAGCTACTGAGACAGATGCCAGTTTGTTATCCTCATCATGATGTCCAGTATAACAGCGTTTGAATTGGACCTTGTCTTTATAGACCTCTGATGTTATAAAAAGCATATGTCTTTTAGATAATAAGGGTCCGAAGGCCCAAACCGTATGATGATCTGCAAATATAAATGCTTATATTAGTTGCACTGAGCTGCAAGACACTGACCCTAATAGTGACCACCAGGTTGTTCACATGGTTTTTTTTTGTATGTTCTCTCTTATTTTTGTCGTCTGAATTCAGTCCGGACTTGTAATGACAATAAATTTTGACTATTGTAAGCAGCTATGCTATCACCACTTTAATTATAAATTTTGTGAGATAGACATTTTCTCTAGAATAAGACGTCAGCAAACAGCTTCACGTTGTCACTGCACAACGTCAGGGCAAGGAGTGAATTTAACTTGGTGTGTTCAAATGAGCGCAAGTGTCCCTGACTGACTGAGTCAATGCATTTAACCTTTAAAACCTGCATGCAGAAGGCTAGAGCTGGAGGCATTAAAATGATTCATATTTTATTGTTTTGTTTAATTGAGTAGTCAAAATCTGTCCTTTCTACAAAACTGCTGCTTCTCACAGTTGTCATCATTGGAGCACCAGCCTTCTCTCTTCCATGAACCAGTATGCTCAGGACCAAGTTACATAGTGGTTTTCCTGTAGCAAGGCTGGTCTAAGCATTCTCTATCTAATTAGATACAAATTGACAGAATATTGTGGCAGAACAGTTGTTTGCTGGGTCCTTGCTTGTCTAACAATCTACAGATGAGAAAATTAGCAGGAGGACAAAGGGTCTGGGAAATGAAAGGCTCCCCCCGGTTGATGAGAGAGTGGTTCAGGAATGTCTGAGTGGGCTCAATGCACACAAATCCATGTGTCCTGATGGGATGGTGTGCTAAGGGAGTTGGCAGAGGTGATCACCGAACCACTCTCTATCATCTTTGAAAGGTCCTAGAGAACAGGAGAGGCGCCTGAAGACTGGAGGATAGCCAATGTCACTCCGGTCTTCAAGAAGGGCAGGAAGGAGAATCCGGGAAACTACAGGCCAGTCAGTCCCACCTCTGTCCCTGGAAAGGTATTGGAGCAGCTTGTTCTGGATGCCATCTCCAAGCAATTAGAAGAGAAGGTTATGAGGAGTAGTCAGCATGGATTCACCAAGGGGAAGTTGTGTTCAACCAACTTCATTGCCTTCTATGATGGCATCACCAGCTGGGTAGATGAGGGGAGAGCAGTGGATGCCATCTACCTTGACTTTAGCAACGTTTTCGATGCTGTCTCCCATGACATCCTGACACCAAAGCTGAGAAAGCATGGGATAGAGGAGTGGATAGTAAGGTGGGTTGAGAACTGGCTGACTGGCTGAGCTCAGAGGGTGGTGATCAGTAGCGCAGAGTCTGACTGGAGACCTGTGACTAGCGGTGTTCACCAGGTGTCGATGCTGGGTCTGGTCTTGTTCAACATCTTCATCGACGACCTTGATGAGGGAATAGTGTCTTCCCTCAGCATGTACGCTGATGGCACAACACTGGGAGGAGTGGCTGACATGTCAGAAGGCTGTGCTGACATTCAGCAAGACCTGGACAGACTGGAAAGATGGGCAGGAAGAAACCAAATGAGATTTAATAACAGCAAATGTAGAGTCTTGAACCTGGGAAGGAACAACTGAACATAGTACAGGCTGGGGGATGACCTGCTGGAGAGGAGCTCTGTAGAGAAGGACCTGGGGGTCCTGATGGATGACAGGTTGACCATGAGCCAGCAGTGTACCCTCATGGCAAAGAGAGACAATGGGATCCTGGCATGCATTAAAAGAAGCATGGCCAGCAGGTCAAGGGAGGCGATCCTCCCCCTCTACTCTGCCCTGGTCAGGCCTCACCTGGAGTACTGTGTCCAGTTCTGGGCTCCCCGGTACAAAAAAGAAAGGGATCTCCTGGAAAGAGTCCAGCGGAAGGCCACAAAGATGATATGGGGCTTGGAGCATCTTCCCTATGAGGAAAGGCTGAGAGACCTGTGTCTGTTCAGCCTGGAGAAAAGAAGACTGAGAGGGGATCTTATTAATGTTCACAAATATCTTAAGTGTGGGAGACAGAGGGATTTGACCAACCTCTTTTCAGTGGTTTGTGGGGACAGGACAAGGAGTAATGGCCACAAGATAGAGCACAGGAAGTTCCGCACCAACATGTGAAAGAACTTCACAGTGAGGGTGACAGAGCACTGGAACGGGCTGCCCATGGAGGTTGTGGAGTCTCCTTCTCTGGAGATATTCAAGGCCCGTCTGGACACCTACGTGGGCAGCCTGCTATAAGGAACCTGCTTTGGCAGGGGGGTTGGACCCAGTGATCTTTCGAGGTCCCTTCCAACCCCTTCAATTCTGTGATTCTGTGAAATTGTTATTTTTCAACCAGCTGATTTTCTTGAGTTACTTCCCAATGTAACACAGTAGTATGTCCCAGTGCAGTCAGTGGGCAGAAGTGAGAATCTAATAGTGCAAGTGACTGCAGACCTCCTAAACAATGCTGAGCAGTATTGCAACAAAATATATAACCACAGCCTGAATAAATGTGGAGGCCCATGGAAAAGGTGCTACATTTTGTACTTAAAACAGCATTTTGAAAAATTTGCACTTTTCTTATCATCCTACACTTCTCCAAGTATTTGATGTCTGGAAATACAGAGAATATTTTAAAAACTAATTTGAGGTACCACTCCCAGTGAAATGCATGAAAATTATACAGTAGTTTTTAGTAGCTGGAAGAGTGATTTATCCAATTAAGACTATAGAGAGAATTTCAACAAGCACAGTGTAATCATCCAGACTGGAGTTTGGCCAGGACACCAGGATTAACACTCTGAGGCATTCTGCAAGGGCCTTGGGAATGAATCTTCTTTAAACTTGGATTTCATCTGGAAAATAGAAAACTTCTGCAGTCCTGTCAGTCAGATCTGCTCAAAGGAAAGAGGGTTGTCTCATGAATCATCAGCTCTGCTTCTTGTAGCAGCAAAATTCCTTGGCAGTTTGACTTGGCAGATTTTGGTGACTTTATTGTTTCTTCAGTGTTGCATATATATTGCAAAAAACAGCATATGCAAACTGAAAGTGGATTGTCAGAATTTGCATATATTTGTATCCTTGCATGAAGAGCTTAGATACCTAATTTTGTACTGCTAGTTCAAGACAGCAGCTTTGAATAGCCCTTAATATTCGTAGTAAGATGTGTTACAAACAAAAGGCAGTCTGCATTTTTTTTTCAGGGTATCAGTGTTGTCTTCTGTACTGTGGTGCAAAGTCGTCTCTGAAAAGAGGTGGGTTTTTGTTGTTGTTGGTGGTTTATTTTATTAATATTTTGTCCTAGTTTCAGCTGGGATAGAGTTAATTTTATTCCTAGTAGCTGGTATGGTGCTATGGTTCAGATTTAGAATGAAAATATGGATAACACACCAATGGTTCAGTTGTTACTGAGAAGTGTTCACGCAAAGTCAAGGACTTTTCAGCTTCTCATGCTGTCCTGCCTGTGAGAAGGCTGTGGGTGCACAAGAACCTGGGAGGGGACACAGCTCAGGCAGCTGACCCAAACTGTCCATTTTATACGATTTGATATCATGTGAAAAAATAAAACTAGAGGGAATTGGCTAGGGGGTTGTCACTGTTCAGGGAGTGGCTGGCCATTGGTTGCCTGCTGGTGAGTGGTTCCCTTCCCTTCCCTTCCCTTCCCTTCCCTTCCCTTCCCTTCCCTTCCCTTCCCTTCCCTTCCCTTCCCTTCCCTTCCCTTCCCTTCCCTTCCCTTCCCTTCCCTTCCCTTCCCTTCCCTTCCCTTCCCTTCCCTTCCCTTCCCTTCCCTTCCCTTCCCTTCCCTTCCCTTCCCTTCCCTTCCCTTCCCTTCCCTTCCCTTCCCTTCCCTTCCCTTCCCTTCCCTTCCCTTCCCTTCCCTTCCCTTCCCTTCCCTTCCCTTCCCTTCCCTTCCCTTCCCTTCCCTTCCCTTCCCTTCCCTTCCCTTCCCTTCCCTTCCCTTCCCTTTCTTCTCTTATTAAAATGTCCTTATCTCAACCCAAGAGTTCTCTCATTTTCACTTTTCCCAGTTCTCTTCCCCCACTCCACTGAAGGGGAGTGAGCAACCAGCTCTGTGGTGCAGAGCTGCCTGCTGGGTGAGACCACAACATGTATACACAGTGGCATGTTTAAAGACAAATGCATATTGTAGCACCTTTATGGGTACAACATATGTATATAAATCAATATCACTACCAGGTGGGACTCACAGCTGTTGGATTCTTCTACTCATGTTTTTTCATTTGTCACAGAGCTCAGCAACACACAGAAATGTATCTGAGCCGTGTCTGCCCATAAGGTCTGTGTCCTATTAGACATAGGATTGAATTGTGGTGGGAAACAATATTCAATTGTTACCTCAGATAACAGTTAAAGTGAATGATCTGGGCTCAAGCAATGATATCATTTCCTGTGGCATCACTTGAGTATGTGTCATGAAAAAAAACTTGTCATATCTTTATTTGTGAGAACTTGTTACTGTTTGTCTTTTGCATGATCTTTGCAACTGGAGTTTGCTTGTCTTCTTTGTGATAGCCACTGCACAAGCATATATTGAATTATGTCTGCTGCATTGTCAATGCAGTGTAAGATATCAGATCTACTCTGGATGTAAAGGCATTTTTTCTGGACTAATTTACCCTTTTGAGAAGTTCATTCTTCAGAGTTGGCACTCTCCATGACTATATTGCATCATCTGTACTCACCTAAAGAGACCGGCTGCATTCTGTATGACTCTTGTTCCAGTGGATGTGCTCCAAGTATGAGAAATTACTACAGTATTTTCACTGTGTAGTGGTAAATTATAATGTTTTAAAACATTAAACTATCACATGATAAACTTTGAGAGAGAGGTGAGCTATGATGCAAAAAACACCAGCAACCACTGGTCAAGTGCAGTGTCTTTTAATCTGCCCAAAGCTTTTTATCAAAGGGAAAGAATATAAAAAAAAAAAAAAAAAAAAAAAAGTCCTTATCTTTTATCGTGTACTAAGAAACTTACTTGTTTCTGCTTAAATTCCATCATGGATCATGGTTGAAAGCTAGCCTAGGTGGCAAGTTATATGTATGCTTATGTGCTCTGTATCCAAGTTAAAGTACTTGGTGTTCCTATGCTATACACCTGAGTATTGTTCACACTGTCCAAAAACGAATGTGAATGCTTCATCTTTGTAGCTGTAACCTTTGTTGGTAGCAGAGGAGGTGGCAAGGGTGGTCTCTGTAACACAAGTCCAGAAGCTGCTCCAAATTAGTTAAGAACCAGCCCTGGACAGCTTGAAAAGGGACCCACCTCTGGCCAAAGCTGAGCCAATGAGCAATGCCTCTGTGAGAGCACATTTAAGAAAGGAAAATGCTGCTGTTCGACAGTGGCTGGAAGAGAGGAGTGAGAAAATGTGAGAGAAACAACCCTGCAGACACCAAGATCAGTGATGAAGAAAGGCAGGGGGTACTCCAGGCACCAGAGCAGAAGTTCCCCTGTAGCCCATGGAGAAGACCATGGAGCAGCAGGCTGTCCCTCTGCAGCCCATGGTGTGCCACAGTGGAGCAGATCTACATGCTGTAGCTCATAGAAAACCTCACGATGGAGCAGGTGGATGTGGCCTGGAGGCTGCAACCCACGGAGAGCCCACACAACAGTTTCAATTATTTCAGTTTCTGTTATCATCCATGTCTGGAAAATCTCTTCCTTTAAACTTGCTGGCTGGATTTTTCAGCCACCTAAGATGTGTACAAACGAAGATGTTTATAGGCCTTATAAAAGAAGAACATAGAATGTTTGTCACTAATTTGTTTCATCATATTTCAAGATAGAGAAATTTGAAAAAGCTGCTAAATTGAAGTGAGTCAGATCTCCAGCATTTCTGCAGGATTCTTTTGTGAACATGGACTTTTAAATAGTTTATGATGTAATCACAGCAACGGTGGTAAAAATTCTGGTTTAGAAACAAAACAAAACGGAATGAAACTGCTAAAAATTTGAGCAGAAAGTAAACCTCTCCTATGTGCAAAGTAAATGATTTAGTGATGTTTTCTTCACATTTAATGAGGCAGGAGATGACAAACTAAAAAACACTTAAATATGATTTTAAAATTAATTATGCTTCACCCCCATAATAGTATTTAAATTGCATTTAAATTGGATATGTATTCATTGGGTTTCTTACATAGTAAATGTTCAGAATCTAAGTGGAGCTTGGCTTGGTTTGTGAGTTACATTCAGTGTTATCATTGAGTTCAACATGAAGCTCATAGAAGGATGTGCCAGAACAGAACTGGGACCATTTAATATGAGAACTGTTATTAGAAGAAAGTTTATTCTGTTATCAAACACTTTTGTTTGGTTGTTTCTTTTAATTTGCTATCCTGCATTATTGCTGTTTTAATTTGCTATGCTGCATTATTGCTGTAAACTATTTTAAGCTAACTGTATTCAGTGTATGTTTTGCTGAAGCAAAATACCTTGTTTCCATCTGTGATCAGACTAGGAACATTAAACCAGTTCACGGAAATCTACAGTTATGAAGTAATGCCAGCCATTCTATCAACAGTCTCTGTCTAGTTAAAAGGAAACCAACTTTCTATCAGGACAGCTATTGCTTGCTGCCACAATAGAGATACCCTAGGTATTTGCCTCAATACTTTTACACCAATGAGGGTTAAAGCCCAACAGTACGGAAGTGTAGGCAGGACACAGGTTATATCCACAGCTTAGAGTTGGATGCTGGTGGAATTGAATCCAGTCAGGGTTTGAGCTGATGGCAGTAAAGATTAAGCAATATAGAAGGTGTTGGTGCTACCATGCTGGTCACCTAAATTTAAAAAGTTGAGACTGTAAGATGCAGTAGGAGCAGACTAATTGTCACAAGGCATATGGTGGGCATCTATCACAACAGGCCCCTGAACTTCTGGCTATAGCAATAATAGCGCATCATTTATTGTATGTTCTGAGTTAAAGTGTTTAGTTTCAGAAACAAAATAGTTTATTTGATAAAAGAATTATCAAAAATAAAAAAATAAAAAAAATATATCAATTTGATAATTGACCTACTGTGACCACAAATTTAAAAGAATCTCTGTTGCATTGGCTATACTTTACTTTTCTGTCACATGACTAAACCATGTGGAAACTGTTGATTCAATGTAATAGAACATGTCTGTGGTTTAGGTCCTGTGATAAATCTTCATTGATGATCTGCAATGAAAGTTAATTGCATATAGAAACTTGTGGATTTCAGGCATTTGGGTTGCACTTTTCACATCAGCAAGTGCTTGTGTCATATTCACTCTTCCTGTCATACCTAGTTTGACTGCCATATGGACTGTCATAACCTTGGGGATAGTGGAAATATATACTGGGTCGGTTTCTGGGCATATTTAGTTCTTGACTATTCTAGGTATGTGTGTGTTTCTCTGTCACATAAGTCCCCCAGAAGGACTGCAGCCTCTACTAGGACATAAGCAGTGTGGTCTTGCAGCCGACGTCCTCAATGGTAGAGGATTTGGTTTACCATTTCTGTTTAGGTCTCTTGGAGTATAAGCCTAAACTTATCAGTGCCATGCATATATGTCGTGGTTTCAACTGCGATAGAGTTAATTCTTCCCAGTAGCCGGTATGGTGCTGTGTTTGGGATTTAGGACAAGAATAATGCTGGTTGCTAAATGCCATATTAATGATATTACAGTAAGAGTAACCCAGATTATGATGAAAGAATTTTGATAGAACTGGACAAGTCTTATGAGGAGTGGCTGAGGGAGCTGGGATTGCTCAGTCTGGAAAAGAGGAGGCTCGGGGGCAACATTATTGCACTCTACGGGTACCTTAAAGGAGGCTGTAGCAAGGTGGGGGTTGGTCTATTCTCCCACGTGCCTGGTGACAGGATGAGGGGGAATGGGATAAAGTTGCATCAGGGAAGGTTTAGGTTAGATACCAGGAAGAACTTATTTACCGAAAGGGTTGTTAGGCATTGGAATAGGCTGCCCACGGAAGTGGTTGAGTCACCATCCCTGAAGGTCTTTAAAAGACGTTTAGATTTAGAGTTTAGTGATATGGTTTAGTAGAGGACTTGTTAGTGTTAGGTCAGAGGTTGGACTCAATGATCTTGAGGTCTCTTCCAATCTAGATGATCCTGTGATTCTGTGACAAGCACAGCAGTGATGGCATCAGAACGGGCTTCAGCGTGTAACCTTCCAACACCACACACCATCTCTTTGGCCCTGGAAGACTGTTATGACAGATAGAGCCCAAAATCACAGACTAAACAAACTCAACAGGCATTTTAGAAGGATGGCCCATAGACTGAGAGAATTATACCTGTGTGTGTGCGTTTATATATATACACAATATATATATATAAAGAGAGTATATATATACTCTCTCTCTCACTATATATATATATATATATATAAAATAGTAGTATACATATAGTATATGTATATATACATACTCTCTATATATAAAGAGAGTAGTCGAGGCTGGCTGCCCCGGAGCCGGTGCAGCTGCGGCACCCAACCACGAGTTACAGGGGGATCTCGGGCCCTGGCCTCGCTGGGTGCAGCCTGGGACAGCAGCATGACCAGGCTGCACCCGCCAGCTCTCATGAGCAGCAGCAACGGTGGCTGCGCCTCTGCCCTCTGCCTAGGAACAGCCTGTGGGAGGGCGCGGAGGGGCCAGCCGCGGGTGATAACCACCCACAGTGTGCCATGGTGGTGGTTGTGGGAGCTGGTGTGGCCAGGCATAGGGGTTCTGTTCCTCCTCCATTTTGAGTCCATCCTATCTACTGAGAGTATCTGTGACCGCAGTTTTTGCCGTGGTCTCCACCAGGCAGAGAGTTTGCCCCAGAAAAACTGTGGTGACCCAAAGGGAGGGCCTGTCCAGAACCGTGGCTGTACAGGTCTCTGGCTGCAGGGAGTGCTAGATCCTGCTGCTGCTGGAGGCAGGGCGGGGGGGTAAGATCTGCTCAGCATGGTTGCAGAGCTGAAAGAACAGGTTGAGAGACTGAGGGCCATCAGGGACTGTGAGCTGGAGATCAACTGGTGGAGTAGCTGCCTGGAGTGCCAAAGGGAAAGGTGCCAGGGAGATACCCCACAGTTGGTGGTGGAACCCCTGCCCTGCCACTGTTGGTCAGAGGAGGGGGACCTGAGGGATGGGGAGGGTTGGGAGACTGTCTCTGCTTAGCATCATGGGCAAACCCCCCCTCTGCTTCCCTCACGTCTCCAGGTCCCCCTAAATAATAGGTTTGTAGCATTGGACATTGAAGAGGAGGTAAGTGGGGAGGTGCAGGAAGGTTCCCCAAAGAGGTTACCAGGGACAAGGCAGTCAACTCCACACATTCAGGCTGCCTCTGGAAAGAAGGAAGGGTGGTTGTGGCAGGCAACTTACCTTCTCAAAGGAACGGAGGGCCCCATTTTCAGACCAGACCCAAGCCGTAGGGAAGTGTGCTGCCCACCTGGAGCCTAGGGATGTAACTAGAAAACTCCCGGAGCCGGTTCACCTCACTGATTATTACCCATTACTCATAGTTCAAGCAGGCAGTGATGAAATCACTCAGAGAAGCCTGCGAACTATGAAGAGAGATTTCAGGGGTTTAGGGCAAATAGTTCAAGGAGCAGGATCACAAGTCGTGTTTTGTTCTGTTCCTTCTGGGAAGGTGAAGGACATGGAGAGGGCTAGGCAAACACAGGTAATGAATAACTGGCAGAGAGGCTGGTGTTGAGACAGGAACTTTGGGTTCTTTGACCAAGTTCTTTGACTTGGGTTCTTTGTGGGTTTTTTTGAGTTTACTCAACCCCTGTCAATGGATGGAACTCACCTGTTTCAAAGGGGGAAATGAAACCTAGCACAGGAGCAAGCATGACTTGTGGAGAGAGCTTTAAACTAGCTATGATGGGTGAAGAGGATAAAACAGGGCTCACTAGAGAAGTGCCTAGGAGAACAATGCTGAAGCTGGGGCTGAGGCAGATGTCTCATCTGAAGTGCATCTACACCAGTGCATGCAACATGGGCAACAAACAGGAGGCGCTATAAGCAATTGTGAGACAGGCTAACTACAACGTAGTTGCAGTAACTCGAACATGGTAGGATCAGTCCTATGACTGGAGTGCTGTGATGGCTACATCCTCTTCAGAAGGGATAGACAAGATAGGAAGGGTGGTGGTGTGGCTCTTTATATTAAAGAGTGTTTTGATGTTGAAGAGCTCGTGGTTGGGAATGATAAAGTTGAGTGTCTATGGATAAGGATCAGGGGAAGGCCTGTAGGGGTGACATCTTGGTGGGGGTCTGTTATAGACCACCTAATCAGGATGAAGAGATGGATGAGGCATTCTATGTGCAACTTGCAAAAATTACATGATCACCAGCACTCATTCTCATGGGGGACTACAACTTCCCTGATATATGCTGGAAGTATAATACTGTGCAGAGGAAGCAGTCCAGGAGGTTTTCAGAGTGTGTGGAAGATAGCTTCCTTTTAGAGTGTGTGGAAGACAGCTGGTATGAGAGCCTACCAGGAGAGGTGCCCTGCTAGACCTCATCTTCACTAACAGAGAAGGACCAGTGGGAGATGTGAAAGCTGGGGACTGTCTTGGGCAGAGTGACTGTGAAATTGTAGAGTTTTCTGTCCTTGGTGATGTCAGAAAGGTAACTAGCAAAACTGCTGTCTTGAACGCCTTCCGGAGGGCAGACTTTGACCTATTCAGGTCACTTGTTGCAGGGATCCCTTGGGAGTCACTCCTGAAGGGCAAAGGGGTCCAGGAAGCCTGAATACTCCTCAAGAAGGAAATTTTAAAGGCACAGGAGCAGGCCGTTCCCATGTGCCATAAGGCAAGCTGGAGGGGAAGAAGACTGACATGGTTGAACCAGGAACATTTATTGAGACTCTGGGAGAAAAAGAGTCTATGTCCACTGGAAGAAAGGACAGGCTACTTGCAGTGACTACAAGGAAGTTGCTAAGATATGCAGAGAGGAAGTTAGAAAGGCAAAAGCCCATCTTGAACTCAGATTGGCCACTGCAGTAAAAGAGAACAAGAAATCGTGTTACAAATATATTAACAGCAAGAGAAGAACCAAAGAAAATTTCCATCCTTTACTTGATGCAGCAGGAAATCTGATCACTGAGGATAAGAATAAGGCTGAGGTTCTCAGTGCTTTCATTACATCTGTCTTTAGTAGTCACATCAGTTATCATCAGGGTACTTTACTCCCTGACCTAGATGTCCCCTATGATTCGGGTAGAGAATCCCCTGCTGCGATCCAGGAAGAAGCAGTTAGAGACCTGCTCCTCCATCTGGAATGTCACAAGTCCATGGGACCAGACAAGCTCCACCCTAGGGTGCTGAGGGAGCTGGTGGAGGTAATTGCCAAGCCACTTTCCACCATATATCAGCATTCCTGTTTGTCTGGAGAGGTCCCAGAGGACTGGAGGCTTGCCGATGTGACTCCCATCTACAAGAAGGGCCGTAAGGAGCAGCCAAGGAACTACAGGCTTGTCAGCCTGATCTCGGTTCCAGGGAAAGTTATGGAGCAAATTATCTTGGGTGACATCACATGTTCAGGCCCAGCCAGCACAGATTCACAAAAGGCAGGTCATGCTTGTTGAACCTCATCTCCTTCTATGATCATGTGACCAGACGGGTCAGAGGGAAGGGCTGTTGCTGTCATCTATTTGGACTTCAGCAAAGCAGCCTTTCACATGGTGTCCTACAGTACTCTTCTGGAGAAACTGGCTGCCTGTGGCCTAGACAGGTATACTCTTATCTGGGTAAAGAACTGGCTGGAGGGCCGTGACCAGCAGGTAGTGGTTAATGGAGTTAAGTCTAGCTGGCGTTCCCTTACAAGTGGTGTCCCTCAGGGGTCGGTACTAGGTCCTATCTTAATACCTTTATTGATGACCTGGATGAGAGGATTGAGTGTACGCTCAGTAGGTTTGCAGATGACACCAAGTTGGGAGGTAGTGTCAATCTGCCTGAGGGTAGGGTGGCCCTTCAGAGGGATCTGGATAGGCTGGATTGATGGGCTGAGGTGAATGGGATGAGGTTTAATAAAGCCAAGTGCTACGTCCTGCTCTTTGGCCACATAACCCCATGCAATGCTATAGGCTTTGGGCAGAGTGGCTAGAAGACTGTGAAGAGGAAAGGGACCTGGGAGTGTGCCCAGGTGGCCAAAAAAGCCAATGGCATCCTGGCCTATATTAGACATAGTTTAGCCAGCAGGACCAGGGAGGCAATCATCCCCCTGTACTCAGCTCTGGTTAGGCCACACCTCAAGTACTGTGTTCAGTTTTGGGCCCCTCTCTACAAGAAAGACATTGAGGCCCTAGAGCATGTTCAGAAAAGGTCAACAAAACTGGTGAGGGGTCCGGAGCACAAGGCTTATGAGGAGCAGCTGAGGGAGCTTGGATTGTTTAGTCTGGAGAAGAGGAGGCTCAGGGAAGACCTCATTGCTCTCTACAACTTCCTTAAGGGAGGTTGTGATGAGAAGGGGATTGGCCTCTTCTCCCAGATAACTAATGATAGGACTAAACGAAATGGCCTCAATTTGCACCTGGGGAGATTTAGACTAGATATCAGGAAAAGCTTTTTCTTTCAAAGAGTGGTCAGGCACTGGAATGGCCTGCCTAGGGAGGTGATGGATTCACCATCCCTCGCGGTGTTCAAGAATCACCAGGACAAAGTGCTACAAGATATGATTTAGTAGCTTAATGAGTAGTATTGTTGATAGGAGGATGGTTGGACCTCCTCTTGTAGGTCCTTTCCAACCTTGTGTTTCTATGATTCTATGATTATATATATATATGTACATTTGGACAGGAAAAGTTATGATTGAGATGTAGTGGAAAGTGTGGGATCTGAGCATAGTGTAGATAGTATGGAACAAGGTGTGGTTATTGTTCTGGTTTTGGCTCAGTTACAGCTAATACTCCTCCTAGTAGCTGGTATGGTGCTGTGTTTTGGATGAGAATAATGCTGATAACACACCAATGTCTTAGTTGTTACAGAGCAGTGCTTACACTAAGTAAGCATACTCATGCTCATACTGCCATGCCAGAGAGAAGGCTGGGGGGGGACAGATTCCCACAAGAAGCTGGGAGGGGACAGAGCTAGAACAGATGACCTTAACTGGCCAAAGGGATATTCCATACCATGTGATGCCATGCTGAACAATAAAAATGGGTTGCGGTGGGTGGGGTGGGGTGGGACACTGCTGCTCTGGGATAGGCTGGGCATTGGTCAGAGGATGTTGAGTGATTGCATTGTGCATCATTTGCTATATAAATTCTATTATTATTATTATCATCATCATTATTATTATTTCCCTTCATTTTCTGTCCTATAAAATCATCTTTACATCAGCCCATGAGCTTTCACTTTTTTTTTTTTTTCCTGTGATTCTCTCCCCCATTCCACTGGCTGGGGTGTGAATGAATGCCTTAGCTACCTTCCAGGTTAAATCACAGCTTGTAATGTGGAGATCTAGATTTTAATATCCCAGTCTTTAATACACATCGTTTATTGAGTCAAAATCTCTGTGGCTTTGTAAAGGAAGGAAACTGTGTACTACCTGGTTGTTTCAGTATCTTGGGGATAGATATATACAACATCAAGCATGTTTTGACATGACAGAAATCTGAAGGTTTGCACAGTTTGTTGGTTGAGGAATTTGCTCTGCCCCACTCCTCCACAGCACTCCAAGCACTTCCAGCATCAGATGGTGCTGAAAGTGAGTGCAGGAACTGATCAACCCAAAGGGAGGCCAGGAGTAAGGAAACCTGTTTGCTCCATATCTGCACATTGTCCAGTGATTTCTCCCAATGACCTTTCCCTCTGGGGGCTTTGTATGCAGGAAGTACCTCTGAGTGTTAATTATGATTGATTTGCCGTGCTCTTAGATGACCATTTATATCAACCCTTGCTCTCAATGACCTTTCTGAGACCCTTCAATGGAGCAGTCCAGTATCTACGCTTGTATAAAAGAAAGAAAATTCTAATGTTTACTGTAAAATTGGCCACATTTGCTGTTATTTCTTGTAAAAACAAGTCTCAGTTGACTGGGAAGCCTGTATCTGGATTAAAGATACAGAATCTCTGTGGAATTTTGCTTAAAAAGCTGAATAATGCAAAATGTGGATAATGTCCAATATATAATAAGAAGAAAAATAGGAATAAGAATAATAATAATTAAGAAATGTTTGTTTTACTTCTGTAATCTGTATTTCTTTTCTTTTAGAAGGCAAAGCATTAAAATCTGCAGTGTTCAGTTCATAATGTGTATGAAATATGTAGTATATGAGGTGACCTGGAGGGAGGGAGGCATTGTCTTCAGTATGATTGCAAAGGACCAAGTACTTTGATTTAGCTCACTGATCTCTGTAGGTCTAGCTTGGTGGTGACCTGTATCTGTCCTTCTGTCAAACACAGTGCTTATTTTACAAATGCATTTCTTACTGTTAAAAAAAGTCAAAATCTGTATCTCTCTGTTAGTCTCCAGTCAGGCTGATGACTTCTTTTCTCTACCAGAAACATGATATATTTATTACTTTTATGACTTTAATCATATCTTTTAATTAATTATTTATTTAATATTTCTATTTTTCAAGAACATCAATTTATTGTCAAGGTATCATTTACCTTCCAAAATTCCCGACAGAAGCTGCTGACAGAAATGATTCTTTAACAATGACAGTGAGATTGACAGGACACTTTTTCTGTCTTAATATAAGCAAGGATAAACTATTAGTGTTTTCCATACAGAAAAGGCTGCAGTGAAAATAATGATAATAATATTAATTATTGTTTTAGTTATATCTCATTGACGTTAATATTGATCTAGATTTTAGTATCAGAATTCAGTCTATAGCAACTTGAATAAATGAAATGTCTCACAGAAGGCTTTAGGATTTTAACACCTCATTTCTTGCTTTTTTTCTAGAATTTTGCAGAGAAATGATGGGGTTTTGCAGGTGTATAGTTTTGGCTTTAAATATATACGAATAACTTACCTAAAGGTAACCTGCTTTTGATAAAAGGTTCACCTCACAAGAACTATTTCTCCCACCTCAATAAAGCCAAAGTTTAAGAAGTTTTTGTATTTCTGTCCCAGGCTTCCACCTCCAGCTACTAGTTCCCCTGCTTGTACAACAGTTAAAAATCCTTTTCAGCTAGAATAATCCATGTGACTGTACTGAAAACTGAAATAACCTATTATATCTTTGAGTATATTTTGCATCCTCTAGGTCTTGACTGTTAGAATACTTTCTTTTTTTTTTTTTTTTTTCCTTTTTTGATTAGAAATGAATCTAAGCTAACATGTTCCAGGAGAATAATTGCAGATTTTTGAAGCAGTATATATGCCCTATATTAGTTCTGACTTTTCCCCAATTACCTTCAATTTCAAATCCTTTAGATTTGCTCAAGCAGCTTCAGCAATGATGTTATAGTTGGGAAAACAAGCAAACAAGCAAACAAAAACCACCATAAAACCCATTAAACTGGTGAAAATTTGGAATGAAAACTGAATTTGGGCACGTCCTTGAAAGTCCTTGTGGCTAATCAGTAATACTAAGAAGGACACCATGAGCTAAATCTTAATTCAAGTGGAACTGCATAAAAGGAATTTGTATTTGATTTGATTTTGCATTGAACTTGAATGCTCAACATGAGCTGGCAATATGTACTTTCAGCCAGAAAGCCAACAGGATCCTTGGCTGCATAAAAATGCATCAGGTCAAGGGAGGTGATTCTCCCTTTCTACTCTGCACTTGTGAGACCCCACCTGGAGTACCGTGTTAAGCTTTGGGGACCCCAACACAAAAAGGACGTGGACATATTAGAGTGAATCCAGAGGAGGGCCACAAAGAAAATCAGGGGCTGGAACAGCTCTCATGTGAAGACAGCCTGAGGGAGCTGGGGTTGTTCAGCCTGGAGAAAAGAAGGCTCTTGGCCACATTATAGTGGCCTTACAGTACCTAAAGGGGGCCTACAGGAAAGCTGAGGAGGGACACTTTATCAGCTAGTGTAACAACAGGATGAAGAGTAATACCTTTTAATTTGAAGAAGCTTTGAGATTAGATATAAGGAGGAAATTCTTCATTCAGGGGGTAGTGAGGCAAGTTGCCCAGAGAAACAGTGGATGCCCCCTCCCTGGAAGTGTTCAAGGCAATGTAAAACTGGGCTTTGAGCAACCTGGTCTAGTGGAAGATGTCCCAACCCATGGCAAGGGGTTTGGAACTAGGTGATTCTAAAGGGTCCCTTACAACCCAAACCATTCAATAATCCTATAATTTGGTCACAAAAGGTAACCTTCAGCCCCAAAGACACTGTAGTCCCTAGAACATTGAGCAAAAGATGTACATGGGGGAAAAAACAACAGTAAAATGTATATGCTCAAGGGGGGGAAAAATCAATGAGGTCTCTATTGTCTTGAAGGGATTAAAGCCTGACATGTTCCCAGACCTCACTCCACCTGGCAGCACATGCCAGGAATTTGGCTACTGATAGTAGTTGTGGTACCATGTAGAGATCAAGCAAGTAGAATAGGTTTTGTCAGTTCTACCTGGCCATGTACACTATAGCAGTGCAGTGGGGGGGATCCACTGCGTACTCAAGCATGCAGGCACACAGCAGAGTACAGTTTATGCTTGTTGTGGGTAAAACTCATGCTTGAATATATGCAAGTAGGTGGACAACCTGTGAAGTTTCTAAATCATGAGCAAATAACTGTTTGCATCCAAGGAGCATGGCCTTGTGGCCATGAGGTAACCCAGAGGTAAAAGGAAATGACCCAGAGGTAAAAGAAAAGGACCCAGAGGTAAAAGGAAATGTAGGCAATAGTCTAAAAGACTTCAGAGGTGGGTACCTCTAAGTTGCCATTTTTTTTTCTGTATTTTTTTCCCCACCAACATTAGAGCCTAATAGCTTCAGAAAAATGTGCATGGTAACCTCTCCTGCTTTGCTCACTGTGGACAGTCATTCTACTTTAGATATAAGGATAAAATTCAGGACCTCGTTAGAGCTAAAAAAAAGGTTTGCTATTGCAATCTATGGAACTTGAGCTTCATCTAAAATGCATGGGTTGTCAGAAATGGATGTAATGGTCTCAGGTATCCTGCAGGAATTTCATTAGTTAAAAAATAAAATTAACATTAAAAAAAAAAAAAAGTGCTTATGGAATACTTCCAGATAAGAATAAATGAAAAGAAACTGTGAAACTGTGAAGATATATGTGAATGTGGGCTTTACTATCTCATGGTGAACCAAATCTAGCAGTTTTTAGTCAAGAAAAACTTCCACTTAAGTTGCTGGGAGCTTTCTCTAAGTAATCACTAAATAAGGTCTGCAAAGTTTGGCTCTAAGTTTGTGTTTGTTGCTGGTTTCCAATGAATGCTTTTTGCTGAGATACATCACTTCAGTATCTAGCAATTTAATTCATTTACAGAAATGTGTAAATTTCACCAAATAAGCTGTATTCAGGCAGGTTATTTTTTTTCTATACCCTTTGTTTGGCCTTAATAGGCAGGCTATCTCTTGAATTACTAACCAGATCGGACTCCGGGAGTATTCTCACGGGAGAGTAGAGTGTTTCAGCCTCTGATAGTGAAATTCCCAGCCTCTCTCTGCCCCCTCCCTTTCTCCCTTAGATTAAGCATCTGTAAAAAAGCTTAAACTATTTCAGTGAGGAAGACCTGCACTAGGGCCACACCATACATTATGAATCTGTCAGTCTCCTTGCACAGTTGTTTCCAAAGACTTTCGCTATATTGCTAGGCCTGAAGAGCAGCCTCACTGGACTGCCTTTGCACTCTTTCTTTATTTAAACAATAAAAATAAAAAAATAAAAATAGAAAATAATATAAAAAAAAAAGCCTGTAAGGGTCAGACCAAGGACACTTCTGCAGCAGTCTGCTCTGCTGTCTGGGAGGTTACCTTATTGCTTTTCACTTTTTAACTTGTCATGTAAAAGCAGAGTAAACTCTATACCCTAACAGAGAAAATATCTGCAGTGAATATATCTGGAATGGATGCACTGTCAGGTATCAGGTTCAGAAGGAATCTGCAGCTTGACAAGGCCCTTCCTGGAGTTGCTGCTTTACCCATTCATATTTACTGCTGGGAACCATCATCTTCCCAACAGCTGCCCAACCTTTGCCTTTGGGCAATATGAACCCACATTCAGGAACTATTTTTATAATTATTTATTATTCCTATAGTGCTATAAGTGTGTGTGATGTTTTCCAGACTAATTAAGAAGACAGTTCCCCGCTCCAAGCAATTTTCAGTCTCCTTTGAACAATAGTTTACTGCTATCGCCCAAGCTGAGTGCTAGTTGTATAATTATAGATAGATGGAGAGATAGAAAATGAACATACACATATGGAGATATCATCGCAAGAAATGTAGAGAGAAAGAGTAATTGATTTGGACTGAATGATTCAGTTTCTGACGAATGTACAGGCATAAATCCAGGCATGGAAACTAAAAACTTTCCTAAGAGGGGAACATTTTGAATCAACACTGCATGTGAAACAAATGTGAAAATCAATAGGGCACTGAGGTACAGTGGCTTCAGTGGCTTTGTAGGAATGCTGCTTTTCCTTTCTTCCTCTAATACACATTTCTGGAGGACACTGGTTGTATGTGTGTTTGTGTGTTTTTTAGGGGGTATTGTTTTAGCAAAGGCAGCATGTTGACTGAGGTCTTTAGGTAGACAACAAAGGTAAATGGGTAATTTTGCATAAGACAGGTTCCCAGTTTAAAACAAACAAGAAAACAAAGGAGGAGAGGAGAGGAGAGGAGAGGAGAGGAGAGGAGAGGAGAGGAGAGGAGAGGAGAGGAGAGGAGAGGAGAGGAGAGGAGAGGAGAGGAGAGGAGAGGAGAGGAGAGGAGAGGAGAGGAGAGGAGAGGAGAGGAGAGGAGAGGAGAGGAAAAAGAAAATTAAAGAAAATTAAAGAAAGAAGAAAAAAAGAAAAGAAAAGAAAAGAAAAGAAAAGAAAAGAAAAGAAAAGAAAAGAAAAGAAAAGAAAAGAAAAGAAAAGAAAAGAAAAGAAAAGAAAAGAAAAGAAAAGAAAAGAAAAGAAAAGAAAAGAAAAGAAAAGAAAAGAAAAAAGAAAGAAAAGAAAAGAAAAGAAAAGAAAAGAAAAGAAAAGAAAAGAAAAGAAAAGAAAAGAAAAGAAAAGAAAAGAAAAGAAAAGAAAAGAAAAGGAAAGAAAAGAAAAGAAAAGGAAAGAAGAAAAAAGAAAAGAAAAGAAAAGAAAAGAAAAGAAAAGAAAAGAAAAGAAAAGAAAAGAAAAGAAAAGAAAAGAAAAGAAAAGAAAAGAAAAGAAAAGAAAAGAAAAGAAAAGAAAAGAAAAGAAAAGAAAAGAAAAGAAAAGAAAAGAAAAAAAGAAAAGAAAAGCAGACCAAAAGCATCACAACCAAACACTGTGGCCAATCTAATTTGTATTAGAGAACACTTTGTTCAACCTGGGGAGAAAGCAAGCTTGTCTGAGAGGTGCACTTTAATACTTTCATCTCATAATAGAAGATTTACAGGTATGCACCCAAACCATTGTTGACTTCTTACTAGTTTAATGCAAATTAGGAGTTGAATGCTCATGGGAACAATAACAGAAATGCTTCCACATGACTTCCTCCCGCTGAATAGCTGATATAAGGCCCCTCTACAGGGTATAATACTGGCAGCAGGGAAATAGTTTCCCCTTCACCCCCTCCTTCTCCCACATTCCTTCTGAATAAAGTTATTAAACTAGATCAGACTAATTAACAGTAGCTTATCCCAATTGATTAAACCAGTCCCTGTTGTGGAGGTGCTGTAATAAAGCCTTTACTGTATTGTGGAAAATCTGAGTTAGGGAAGATAGTACAGTTTGTTGTTTACTGGTTGCTCTTAGGGATTTTATTCATTATTCACTCTGTCTCATGGTCATGTTGAAACTTTGTGTGAAGAAGCTATGTGACCATGCACAAAAAAGGGAAGGGACGCCATCCAGAGGGACCTGGACGGGCTGGAGAAGTGGGCACATGAGAACTTAATGAAGTTCAGCAAGGCCAAGTGCAAGGTGTTGCACTTGGGTTGGGGCAATCCCAGGTATTTATATAGACTGGGAGTAGAAGAACTTGAGAGCAGCCCTGTGGAGAAGGGGTCCTGATGGATTAGAAGCTGGACATGAGCCAGCAGTGTGTGCTTGCAGCCCAGAAGGGCAACTATGTCCTGGGCTGCATTAAAAAAGGGGTGGCCAGCAGGGAGAGGGAGGTGATTGTCCCCCTCTACTCTGCTCTTGTGAGACCCTACTCACAAGACCATACTGCATGCAGGCCTGGGGCCCCCAGTACAAGAAGCGTGTGGAGCTCTTGGAATGGGTCCAGAGAAGGGCCACAAAGATGATCAGAGGGCTGGTGCACCTTTCCTATGAAGAAAGGCTGAGGGAACTGGGCTTGTTTAGCTTGGAGAAGAGAAGGCTGTGGGGAGACCTCATTGCAGCCTTCCAGTACTTGAAAGGAGTGTATAAGCATGAGGGGAAAGCCTGTTTATATGTGTTGATAGTGACAGGACAAGGGGCAATGCTTTTAAAGACGGGAGATTTAGGTTAGATATTAGGAGGAATTTTTTCACTCAGAGGGTGGTGCGGCGCTGGAACAGGTTGCCCAGAGAGGTTGTGGATGCTCTGTCCCTGGAGGCATTCAGCCTGGATGCAGCTCTGGGCAGCCTGCGTTAGTGGTTGACAACCCTGCCCAGAGCAGGGGGGTTGAAACTAGATGATCTTTAAAGTTTTTTTCAACCCAGGCCATTCTACAGAGGTGTACTTTGCTGAATCATTTTTAGTTAATGTCTGGATGTAACAGTGAGAACTATAACAGCAAACAACAGCACTTACAGTGGCTGCACATTTTACTTTTTTAGTCTTCAATATTTGAAATTATTAGCATAAAATCACTTGATGGTTTACTTTAATTAATATATTCTAAGACAAATATATTGGGAAAAAATAGGAGAAAGTTTAGGAGCAATATGTTCCTGTTTTAAAAAAACAGTTTAACACTATACATTATTTTGTTCTAATACCACTGCAATAATAAACTGATTGCTTTACATACCATAAGTCTCTACAGTCTTCTTGTGACCCTGTATTTCTTATAAATTTGCACTATATTGTTGCTGCTTATACTTCTGGCTGTAGGATGATACAAATGGCTGTATAATTTCCCAACTAACAGCAACTTATTGTGGAACAAAAGAAGAAAACCAATCTGTTAATGACATGCTTGGCTTTTTTCTCTTTCAAACAGTATCACTAAACTACTTGGACACTGGAGTATTTTAGCATTCAGGTAATATAAAACCTTTTTTATCATCTCAGCTCAAAAATGTAACTAAATAGATACCAAAAGGATTAAAAAATAATAATAATCCATTTGCAAGCTCATTGTTTGTCACAATTTGCCATTCAATTTACCCATCAGAATCAAAACATGATTTTTCCATAGCTCTCTGTATTTATTTTTCCTAGTTTTGTTTTCCTTATAGTTAATATATCCAAATTAACCTAACATTTTAGTGCTCCATAAATAACATAATGATTTTCCTTTATTTTTATTTTTTTTAATTCTCTGTTCTTTTTAAAAATTATTATTATTTTTTAATTAGGACTAGTCAAATACTGTTGCAGTCTGAGACACAAACAACTTGGCTTGCAGGAATAAGGATTCAAATTCTAGACAACTCTCCCACCTCCAAGTATTTGTTGTTAATAAACATTGAAGGCAACAGGGTTAGGTGGCTGTTGTTTTTGTGGTTCTTTGTAAGAGTTAGTTGGCTGTGCTTCATGAGCAAAATGGATTCAGGATGGCGATGCAAAGCTGACTCTGCTCCTTAAATATTGAGTGTCCATCACATTGGGACTGCCTAGAAAAGACCAAAATGCAGATTCACTGTTAGGTAGTGCTAATGTGTCCTAAAGACAAATGAAACTGCTAGAGGTGGGTTCACATCCTGGGGCCAGGGTCTGCACAGCCCAGAGCTGGGAAGGAATTGCACCATCCTGCCCACAGCTCTGAGGGCAGAAAGGGCTGATAGCTAGCAGGGTAAATTTTCTTCATGGGCACCCCAAGCATGAATGTTTCAGCAAGAGTATAAACTCACAGAATGAAATCTGGGGTTGCAGACAAACATGACTAAGAGAAAGGTGCCCATATATCAGTGTGAGTGTAAAACAATTGAAAAACAGATTTATCCTTTTGCCTAATGAATGATACAATGAGTTGTGAGGATTTGTATGCTTGTTATGCATGCCTCTTTCAGTATTTGCAGTAGATCAGACCTCTCTATATAAGTTTCTTACAGTATATACTCAGAAGAGATGCACAAACTCAGTGATGTCAAACATTAGCTGCTCATGGCTAGGTTCTATTCTGGTATCTATTCTAGGTACTCTGAACATAGTGTGTTCACTGCTATCTGCTTAGAAAAACTTGGAGCTGCAGAGTGCAGACTAAAAATTTGAGGATATGCTTTATTAAAACTGTCTGAGTCTGACCACACTGTGCTGCTCTGCTCTTTTCACTCTCACTGCTGCTTTATTTTGTTGCATTTGTATTGAAATGTTTAATAATAGACTACGTGAGAAGTTTGTATTGTACACAGAGAACAAAATAAAGTCAGTCCCTTGCTGATCCTTTTCCAGTATTACATTAAGCATCTGACTAGCTTCTCCCACTTGTCCTTTCATCCTCACCCCAAGGGGAATATAGTCTGTGTAATCCGTTGTTTACATTAGAAAATGTTCTGTCTATAGTCAGCCTGTAAACCAAGAATCATCTTTAAAAAATTAATCTCTTAACAGTTTCATTGGGCTGTCCAAGGAGGATCATGTTTTAAATATATATACTCTCTTATTGCAGATGAGGTATAGATTTAGATTAGGGTATGTGTTTTAAAATATATACATCCCTGATACAATTTGTTCCTATTCAGCTAAACCCAGGAATCCATTTCAAAGCTATCAAAACGGAGGAAATTTAACAGGCTAAAAAGTAATTGTTGAAAAACAACAACAACAACAACAAAACAGCAGCAGCCAAACAAGTGATGTGTGGACCACATGGCCAGCAAAAGAGATACTGTAAAAAATAAAAAATAAAAATAAATAAAAACAAAACAAAACAAAACAAAACAAATAAAATAAAATAAAATAAAATAAAATAAAATAAAATAAAATAAAATAAAATAAAATAAAATAAAAAATCACTTGAGCCTTTACCGTGAAGAAAACAGTTATTGTGAATGTTGCACAACCTTATGCTTCCTGTTGAACATTTTAAATACATTGAAAGGCATGGCAGACACCTTTGCTTGGATTCATAAATAGGCTCCCACCTCATATTAAAGGCCTGAGTTTAATTTGTTTAATATTCCCACCACTAATGATGCCTATTTAAGACATCCTTTTAAAAGTTTGTAACATTAATTTAATGGAAAAATGCCAATATTGTTCTAAGAACTCTATTAGATTTTCTCCCTGTTAAATTAATGTTACTAACTTTTAATGGATGTTGTAATTAGATGTTATTATTAACGGGAATATTACCCAAATTAAAATCAGACCCTGTGAGAGAGACAACTTACATTTACAAGTGCATTAGGCATTAGTATCTGGACATTATACATAAAAACTGGTGTAGCCAGATGGCCTTTGCTTTGTTTTTCCCCTGTAACCTGCTACAGAACCAGGCACACATAGTTTTGTTAGCACATAATGTCTGCAAGAACAGCACAACTATTAATGCAACCACTTACAAAAGGAAGTGATGGTTTCTTCACCAGCTCTGGAGTAGGAAAGGGGAGCTCCATCTCCCAATTTCACACTCAGCTTAAAGGGTCACTCTCAAACTGGCCTGATTGGGTTCGGCAGCTTTAAATTGATTGTTTTGGTTGTAAAGCTTGCTTGCCTTCTCAGCCAATTCAAAAAAATAATAATAAATAAGTAAATAAATAAAAGAAAAAAGAAAAAAAGGGACTGCTGCTGGGTTATTATAAACTGTAGAGTGGTGTAACAAGTAATGTCATGAATTCAAAGCTACTGAATTCACACTAGTTAGGGAACAGGAAAAATTAGAAAAGTGCCATTGTTTGTGAAAGGTGAGATAGGCAATCCTTCCTTTTTCTTCTCCACACTTACCTTTCTTGCCTATTTCACTGGAAAATTTTCTGCCACATGCTCTTACAATGCATGTAAAGGTTAGGAGTTACAATTCAACAGAGGAAAAATGGGATCACTTACCCAAGGGTAGTCTCAGAAACATCTTCCTACCAATTTCGGCATACTTTTTTCCCGTGTTTTTGTAACAGCATTTGGCCTTATATCAGTAAAAAGGAAAGCTCAAAACATTTTTTTTTCCATTTGAGGTCAGAAGTATATTTTCAGATACTGCATATGATTTTAGATCCCTCCTTTGCTTTTTAAAAAGTAATGGTTCATTTGGTTTTTAATGGAAGGAAGGAGGGAAGGAGGGAAGGAGGGAAGGAGGGAAGGAAGGAAGGAGGGAAGGAAGGAAGGAAGGAAGGAAGGAAGGAAGGAAGGAAGGAAGGAAGGAAGGAAGGAAGGAAGGAAGGAAGGAAGGAAGGAAGGAAGGAAGGAAGGAAGGAAGGAAGGAAGGAAGGAAGGAAGGAAGGAAGGAGGGAAGGAAGGAGGGAAGGAAGGAGGGAAGGAAGGAGGGAAGGAAGGAGGGAAGGAAGGAGGGAAGGAAGGAGGGAAGGAAGGAGGGAAGGAAGGAGGGAAGGAAGGAGGGAAGGAAGGAAGGAAGGAAGGAAGGAAGGAAGGAAGGAAGGAAGGAAGGAAGGAAGGAAGGAAGGAAGGAAGGAAGGAAGGAAGGAAGGAAGGAAGGAAGGAAGGAAGGAAGGAAGGAAAGAAGGAAGGAAGGAAGGAAGGAAGGAAGGAAGGAAGAGAACCAGGAATAAACATTTCCTTCTTTTGGCTCCACTGCCCAGTTCTTTTAGAGAGCAAAACAAAAAACATGTAGCAGCAGAAAACTGAGAAGTAGCACATGAACACCTTTTTCTCCCTGATGAAAGAGATTTTATTTTTAGATTACCTAGCATTTCCTTTAAAAAGAATTTAAATGTTTGTCAGGAAAAAAAAAATCTCAGTTAAATCAGAAGGAGGCTGATTTTAACTACATGGCGCAGATAAAAGAACCAATGACATGGAAGCGTAGTTATATCATACACATCCTGTCAGAAAAATATATATATATCACACCTAGGAGCTCCTCAGTATTTGCCATTGTAAGCCTGGCAGCCATTTTAGTGCTAAACCATGACCCTTAGCTCCTTCTTTCCCCCCACATCACTCCCACATCAAGGAAATGTTTCCCTTTTCCAGTAATCAGCATCTTCCTCTGGCAGACTTAAGAAGTACATACAAATACTTTCCTACAGTAGCCTTGGAAATGTGACAAGGTTGAAACTTTTTTAAGTAGAGAGAAATTCTGAAGAAAAATTCCACAGACAACAGCAGTTTCCAAAGCTCCTTGACCACCAGCACTGTCAAATGCCCATGGACATAAATACCCTTTGTATAAACAGGAGAGTGTTGCAGAAAAAAGGTTACACCTTCTATCAAGTTCCAAAATCTAAATAAAAGCAACTAAGTTGTACTAGTGGTATTCTAATCATCCTAATATTAATGACAGGAAATAGGGTCTTTTTACTGTTCCCTAGTAAGCTTATCCATGGGTATCTACAAGAAAAAAATTAATCTTCAGTTATTCGTTATTATTAATTTAGTCAGATATTAAATAAATCACTAAACAGATGTAAATTGAACATCATTCAAAAACTAGCCTGGAGATAAAAATATAATTTATCATATATTATATAACATATAGTTTAATCTCTTGTTTTCTTTGCTTTTTTTTATTATTATTTTTTTTTTTTCCTTCCCCTGTGGTATCCCAAAGGATTCTTCAAATGCCAAACACTACATACATATAAATGTTCAATAACCAAAATTCATCTGCATTCACACCATTCACATCATACACTTTTATCTTTGCAGTTGCTGTGTTTTGGCATTCCATCATTGGAAGGCTGGTAGGTATTAGAGTAAAATATGATGGATATTTTGAGGAATTAAATAATTGTCCTCCATAAGCTGTGCACATGTAGAAAGGTGCAGGAGAAACAATGGAGGCATCAGCCTTTCCTATGACTTTTCAATTTTCGAATATAAACTTGACTACCCTATGCTGGGGTAGCAGACTGAGTGAATAAAGAGATAAATCTTTTTGTCAGTCTCCCATCCTCTCAGCTACAGCTGACTGAGCTACTCCAAGAGGGGCCACCTCCCCAGCATTTCTGCTTGATATAGATTGCTGTAGTCTGCATATACAAGCGCCATGTTAACAGTTTTAGAAGTACACTCCCTATGGTGACCTTCCTTTAGAGTTGCATGGTCTCTTCATATCTTCATGTAGTCAAATGTGCATCTATCATCGATTAAAAGGCAGGTTATCCCTTCATGATGCAGTTAGCCTTCTGTCTGCATGGTGGGAGTGGAATGTCAATACATCTGGGCCTCCTTGAGTGGCAGTGGTAGGGATATGTTTGCCATAATAACCTTTCTGAAATGCTGGTACACCCTTGTGATGGCAGCGGGCACATGAACTGCAACACCTGGCCTTTGGCCATATGATGAAAAGTATCCTAGAACATGACAGGATGTGTTGCAATATACAGCCCAAGATTTTCACTGCAGTCTGTTGGGCACCTCTGATCTTCGCAAGCTTGTATTAATCTTACTCAGGCTGGTTTATCTCCCTTGTACAACTTACAGGGAAAGAGAAAAACAGAAAATGGAAAAAAAAAAAAAAAAAAAAGGCAAAATAAAGAAGGATTTCCCTTCTTCTTACATTTGCTTCCAAAGAAATGTCTCCTAATTTCCAACCTGAACCTCCCCTGGCGCAACTTGAGGCCATTCCCTCTAGTCCTATCACTAGCTATTTGTGAGAAGAGGCCGATGCCCAGCTCCACACAACTTCCTTTCAGGTAGTTAGAGAGCAATAAGGTCTCCCCTAAGCATCCTCTTCTCCAGACTAAACAACCACAGTTCCCTCAGCCACTCCTCACAGGACTTGTGTTCTAGGCCCTTCACCGGCTTTGTAGTCCTTCTCTGGACATGTTCCAGAGCCTCGATGTCCTTCTTGTAGTGAGGGGTCCAAAACTGAACACAGCACTCGAGGTGCAGCCTCACCACAGCAGAGTACAGAGGGATGATCACCTCCCTGGTTCTTGCTAGTTACACTATTCCTGATACAAGCAAGGATGCCCCTGCAGTATGAGCCAAAGCTAATAATCACACCAATATCTGAGTACCATACTATGTCACAGATGCTGTGACTTGAATCATAACTAGACAAAAAAAAAGAAAGAAAGAAAAAGTTTTGAAAAAGATCTTTTTAATCCCACGTTATTACCATACTAAAAATTAATTTGAAAGACATTTATGCATACAGGTAAAAATCTCAGAATTTGTGGGATTCTGGTACTATGGATTGTTTGTCTGCCTGGGATAGCCCTTAGCTTTTTGGATTTTTTTTTTTAATTATTTTTTTTTAACTGAAACCAAAAGGTTAAATTATCTTGTTTGCTCTTGTGTCTTCCCATTTTGTGCTCATTCATACATACACAAATCAGGAATTTTGTGAGGCAGACCAGGAGCCTGAAAAGTCAGCTTTGATCCAGTTTTAAGCTCTTGTGCTTCTGTTAGAGCTGGCATTCGTAATGCTTGAGAGGATTCTGATTTTTTTTCTGTGTAACTAATGAGTGAAATCAAAAGCTCATCAGGACAGAGTATCAACAAATCTGGGTAACTGATGAAGAACTTGGTTCTGTTGTACTTTGTTAAATATTCTCCTCACTATAGGTGACAACTGTGGAGTTAGAGAATGCAAGAACGTCCTCTACTGCCAAGGACCAACTGACACACACAGAAGCACAGAACAGGAAAGGCTGCATGCACCAAAAGGGAGGAAGTTTATAAAAAGTTTGTTGTTTTCACTCATGCTGTGACCTAAGTAACATCCTAGTTTAAACATTAAACTCAAGGTCATTAACTTGTCACAGTGATTTATGGTTTAAAACTTTATAGTAAAATAACAGTTAAGAAGACATGAAAAGGCTCATCAATTGATATGATAAAGCTTGCTGATATGTAACACTTTCCATATTTCATAGGGAGAGAGTGATTTTGTTATATTGTTGAAACTACATGCATTGTTTAAGCCGGTGACTGATTCACATGTCATGCCTTAAAGATGAGACTGTCAAAAATGCTGGGTCCTACTTTTGTATTTCCAATAACATTAAATACAAGGGAGTTGTTTTCTCTTTTGATAAAAATAAAGATAACATGTTAAAGATAATCTATGAAATTGCAGTCTGTGCTTAGGAAATGTAAGAAACACAAGCAATTATATAGTGCTCATTGTGTTGAAAGCTGATGTCTGCAGCACATGATGTGCAAGAAAATTGACCATGTCTCACATATAGCTATTAATTATTACACTTTAAAATAGGCATGATTTAAACTGAGGTGAACATAGTCTTTTCACATTAATGTTTTATTATTTCATTTTCATTTAAAATCTGCATGTAGCATCATTCCAGAGCTTGAAAAAATTCATTCTATATTTTGACCAATATTTATAATTCACATTTTCTGTGGAGGTTGACCTCTTCTTCTGAGTGTGGTATTTTTCTTTCCACCTTAGTACAGATGCTTTCAACTAGCTTCACTTATTAATGATTGTTCTGTACCACCCACAGCATATATGAACTATTTCATATTTAAAAGAAAATTACTGATAACAAAAAGTCAACATTTAACATAACTTGTTTTATTTAGTTTGAAAAACCTCACTTGCTTTCGAACACTGGAGACTACCAAAACAGATGCATTTTGGTATTGGTCTTTCTAGCCACTATCACTCTCCTTTGTAATTATACTTTCTGTCCCAGAGTATCAAAGGTTTTGTTGAAAAATACACAAATTATAAATAAATCATTCTCTTTTATCTAAAATTGTCTGTAGGGCATCCATTTCCCAGATCACTGGGCAGTCTATACCTTAGCTGTCTGAAAAGAGCTAATAACTCTCATCATGGTTGCATGTTAGTTTTGATGGGTTATTACATACATTACCAAAGTAGGACAGAATTGTGACATTTTTTCCCTTCTCATCCGTCTCTTTATACTAATGATTCAAAATGATTCAAAAGTATACATTGAATCTACAGTCTGGCCTTTAATCAAATTTTATTAAGTTTTAGCTTTTGTTATGCAGGACATAAAATGCTGGATATGGAAAAAAAAAAAAAAAAAAAAAAGGTCATGAAGATTTATGAATATTTTTCTGTCATTCTGGTGGAAAATGAAGTATCTATCCAATTGCTTGATTGTCCTCTGCATCTTCAAGTTTATAGTGAGTAAATGATTAAAAAATTAAAGTGCTGTTTTTAAAAATAAGGAAGCTGGTACACCAATAATACCCCTTTGTTGCTTTTCATAGACAGCCAAATATTTATTTTTTGCACATTATTCTATCATCTCAATTTCAGGTATGCAGATACTGTGGCTGTGAACATTGAATCCTGCTGTGTTCTAATTAGATAAGAGATTCTTTTTTCTACTTGTATGCATGTCAGAAGTCATCACTGTAAACAATGGACAGAATGTCCGTTAATAAAAATGTACAGTCACTCACTAATTTATATATCTTTTTCTGCTAATATATCCCTTACATCCAGAAATAAAATAATAATTAAAAAAAAAATGCATCTCAGGAACATAAAGATTTCAAATAACTCTAGAAATAAATGTGTCTATCCCCTTGACTGTAGCAAGGCCTTGATTTCACCAACCACATGTTTTCACCAACACATGAGTGTCTCCATCTAGGTAAAAGATTTCCAAAAAGCTGATGATGATTTATTGCCTAATGAATGACTAGAGGATGAAGATGTCTAAACGAAAACAAAATACTAATGATGGGACGAGGTATGTATTTATTTTGTTATGTTACAGTATTATTTTGGTTCATTTATATTCATTTCCATTTACTATGGCTAAAATTTATGTCAAATCACTGTTTCATTTCTTTGAATGCAGTATACATAAAATGGTAAACAACTACTGGGTTATTTTTGTATATTGAAGACAGGATGAAGTGGAAAATAATTATTTTACGTTTCAACAGAACCTTTAAACATAATCTGCATCTTTAGTCCTGATACCTAAAACTATTCAACATCAGAAGTAATGTTCTTTGAGAAATACAGGTATTCATTATTAACTGTGAAAGAAAATATATTTTGAAATTAAAATATGCTGACAGTAAATGTATTGAACACTGATATACACTATCTACCTGCTACATTTATGAGACCAAAACCAGCAAAGCGCTTGAATATGCTTAAAATTAAGTTGAAAATGTATTTCAGGCCATGCATGAGCTGGGCACTTGTAGAAAAAGTCAAGCCCTCTGTAATTCTTTTCAAAGTTTTTCGTTACATGTAAGAATTGTATTGTGTTAGAAACCAGCAAACTGTCTTTTCAGCAGTATTCTTTTGCAATGTAAGTACCTCAGATGTTCATTAGCTTTATTGTATCTTCCTGTTTATAATTTTCCTAAGTTTGCAGAGTTCAAAATGAAAACTACATTTTGTGTCATGTTATTAGCAGTTTTATGCACAAACACAGTGAATTAACTGCTTTGCTGTAAATCAATTTAATGGCTTTCACTATAAATGTAATTGGTAATTTTTTTAATGGTAACTAACACTTTATAATACAGTATTTCTATATATAGCAAACAGTTCAAGGGACTTAATTACACCATGACAGAGACTGTTATGTTCTCACTGTGTAATTTTAAAATTTGTTTTTAAAATAAGGAACAATTGAATTTTGTCAATTTAGGAGTGACAAAAATGTTTTTGACTGCAAATGCAATACTTAAATTGTTGTTTTACCAGTAGACTTGTCACTTTTGTGTAGCTAAATGTCATAAAAAGAGTTTTATACTGTAAATTTAACTGTTGAATCTAATGGCAAAACTATCATTGGCTAGTACTTGTTAAAATGCAAGAATTAAAAATCAGAGGGAAAAAAAAAAAAAGTGCATTAAAATTCTGTTTTGGGGCTTGCTTTAAGAGTATAGCAATTAACACTACTAAAAGTATTTCCATGAAAATGATATGATTCTGCATCAGAGAAATATTTAAAATAAGTTCCTCATGTGTGGAACATATCCCACATTCCCTCCCACACAGAGAGAAGCAGAGTGCTTTCTCATAACTAAATTTGAGATTAAATTTAAAAATATTTATAAAAGAGTTTACCCTTACCAATACAAACACAGCACTGATTTTGGTGAGTAATTCATTGTTCCCTTACACATTTAAAACCTTAGACTGTAAATGAAGCAGGAAGGCTTGTAGGGGTTTGCTATACAAGTAACCACAAAGTAGCCCTCGTTTTCTCTTTGGATTTCTCATACCCAGCAGTGCTCCAAGTACTGTAGTGCTTTGCATCACAGTGATGTTCAGGAGAACTGTGAACCATGGACATATGCATACACCAGTTATGCCTCATCAACATCAAAAGTCACACTTGGGAGGCCTAGGTAAATGAAAGCTTCCAAGCACAGAAAGAATGTGGGTTTCCAGGAAAAAATCCTCATTGCTTCAAAAGGTAAAGTGATGATTGCTGATTTTGCACATAACTGTCGGCCTGCTTCCCTTGTTTTTTACACTGTCAAGTAAAGTGTGGCTGTGTTCACTGGAAATACAGAGAAGAAAAGTGGAAAGGAAAATATGTAGTACAAAAAATACTGAAGTGTTTGTTGACTGAAGGTGGAATAAAAGAAACTATCATTTCAAGTGAGAGAAGCACAGGTGATAGGCAGAGCTAAAAGCTACCCATTGTCCATTGGCTTCCTTGATCCTTTGTAAATGCAGTAATGCAACTCCGTGCTCTACACACTGCATCATTTTGATCATTTGCACTGATAATGAAGAATTCTTCTAACTGCAGCTTTCTAGCTACCTATGTGTTGGGATAGCTGCAACAATCCAATTTCACCCAGAGGAGCAGCTTTCTGAGGAGAAGACCTGCACCTGAGGTCCTGGAGTTCCTAAGAGGTCTTACTTCTTCTCTGAGCATTTCACAGAGGTCAGAAGAGCTGCTCATCACTCATAGGCATCCCTAGCATTCTTCAGCTCAGCTTTGCATGCCCACTGGAGGAGCAGACCTGAAAAAAGAAGTTACAGTGCTCCAACCACAGGCAATTCCTAATTTTTAAGGTTTCTACCCACCCTGCACTGGGGACTGGCAGGGTAGTAAGTGAAAGGCAGAGATGGAATCTAATGACCGTCCTTAAGGAAAGATTACTTGGAAGACATACAGAAATGCATTCACTGCAAATCTGCGTTAGCCCTTAGGTCCACTTCTCTTATTCATTTTTTGAGTACTTGGTTCATCTCCATTTGTACCACTCTGTTGTGAGATGGCATGTGTCTGTATTGTATTTGCAGCAAGGTCCTCCATCACAGACAAGGGGCCTTAGAGGCAGCCATAACAATTATAAGGTGTTTTGCCCAATAATAGACATTAAATTTTGTAATAATAGAGATGACAAATTTAACCTACTCTAGATTATTGTTATCATTAATATGATCCTATACAACCAGTGAATGCAGCAACTGAATTGCTGCTTTTGTCTAAGTAGTATAGAAACCAGTCTGGTCTGATCCGTGTTAAGAGAATGAGCCCTAGCCATGAAGTTTGGATTCAGTGAAAGCAAGTTCTTCAAACAGAGGGTTAAACAGAGGCTTATGATAGTCTGTACTCCCTTAAATGAACACTAAAAAAATGTCTGAGGGCCAAAATTCGCTGCCAACTACACATAAACAACTCCAACTGACTTCAATAGAAGTTTCCTGTGTGTATCCAGGAGCAGATTTTAGAGCTAAGAGTATGCATCAAAGTCTAAATAGCAAATGTTAGTGAATTGACATTCTGTTTATTCATTATTTTCAGATGTCAATAGGGGTTTCTCTGTCTAATATAAAATTATTTGGTTTTCACATTTTAAATTAAGGCTTTTAATTACTCTTGATATACAATATTGTATGGGTTGTTTTGCACAGTTGCTTTAGTGCATTTGACCAAATCCCCTGTGTATAAGAAAACCTGTCTACATCAGGTTTTTGGTCAAAAACAGTCTTTGTCATTGCTTTTGTACAGATGATGCTTTCAACTTTTAGCAGAAAGTATGAAAGGGAACAAAGGGAACACCAATCTTAGAGTTGCTGTACAGATGGAGGAAAAAATAGAATTTGCTTTATTGAAAGACATATCTGGTTCTGAGAAGTTATAAGCAGGAGAGATAAATTTTGTCACAAAATGAGAGGGCCTGTTGCCTGCAGTGTATTTGAAAGGTTACCTTTGCATCAGTTATTTTTAGAATAAAATCAGGGAATTATTGATTAATTTAGGATAGAAAAATTGCTTACGATCATCAAGTCCAAACCATCAGCTAATGCTACAAAGTCCACCACTAAACCATGTCTGTAAACTGTATGTTCACAGGTCTTCTAAATACCTCTAGGGATAGTAACTCCACCACTTCCCTTGGCAGTCTGTTCCAATTCCTAACCACCCTTTCCATGAAAAAATTCTTCCTGACATCTATCCTAAACTTCCCCTGTCACAGCTTGAGGCTTTTTTTCTTTTCCTTGTCACCTGAGAATGGGTTTATGAAAGGCTGGTCCTACTTGACTAACCTGATCTCCTAACCTGATCTATGATTAGACTAAATGTTTAGTGGGAAAGGATGTGGATGTTGTTTACTTGGATTTAGGAAAGCATTTGATCCTGTTTCCCATAACATTCTCCTGAAGAAACTGTTGCTTACAGCTTGGAAGGATGAGTTGTCTGCTGGGTAAAAAACTGACTGGATGGCTAGGCCCAAAGGGTCATTGTGAATGGAGTTAAATCCAGTTGGCAGCCGATCACAAGTGGTGTTCACCAGGATTCAGTATTGGGGCCAATTTTAACATTTTTATCAACAATCTTGATGAGGAGATTGAGTGCCTCAGTACGTTCTCAGATAACACCAAGTTGTGTGAAAATATTGATCTGCTTGAGGGTAGGAATGTTCTGCAGAGACATATGTATAGGCTAGATTGATGCTCCGTGTCCGTTTTTATGGCACTCAACAAGGCCAAAGACTGGGTGCTTGGGTGCCACACCTTAGTCATAACAACCCCTTGCAGCAATATAGGCTTGGGGAAGAGTGGCTGGAAAGTTGCCTGGCAAAAAAGAACCTGGAGGTGCTGTTGACAGCCAGCTGAGCAGGAGCCAGCAATGTGCCCAGGTGGCCAAGAAGGCCAAGGAACATACAGCAGAAATAGTGTGGCCAGCAGGACTAGGGAAGTGATTGTCCCTTAGTCACTTAGTGATTCTCACCTTGCTACTGGTGAAACCATATCTTCAGTCCCGTGTTCAATTTTGGATCCCTCAAGAAAGATATGGAGTTGCTGGAATGTGTTCAGAAAAGAGCTAGGAAGTTGATGAAGGGACTGGAAAACAAGACATATGAGGAGAGGCTGAGGAAACTAAGGTTGTTTAGTCTGGAGAAAAGAAGTCTGAGGGAAGTCTGTACAACTACCTGAAAAGAAGTTGTAGTGAGGTGGGTGTTGGTCTTTTTTTCTCTCCTAACAAACCAGGATTTCACTCCCACAAGTCTTCATGAGTGAGGTCCAAATGAATGAAGCGCTGTATACTATCACAAAGCCAAATTATAAAAAGTGTTAATCTCTCAGAGTGATTTTACAAACACAGTGTGATACAAGCAACAAGACAATTTGAGAAAATGAAAATAATTTCATATGTATATATATGTTCAAATGTTCATGTATTAATGAATGAATGCATGAATATATGTATCTCTGTATATATTATAAGGGAGAAACTAAAGCAATGAGAAAAATACAGAGGTTAGAAAGCATTCTGATACCTGCATTGGGAGCAAATTTCATAAAACCTAGATACCATACCTCAAATATTAATAAGCTTTAATGTTTAAAATTCTAGTGCCCCTTAATTCTCCTAATACAGAAAGTATCCTGCTTTGACATCATGGAAAGGCTCACACATAACAAAAAATAAACACATTAAATAAATAAATAAATAAATAAATCCAATCTCTTAGGTACTAATTTGCCATGGATTGTATTTAAGTCCTCATCCATTATGTGAATTAGAAGTGAAACAAACACTGGCATCAATACACTATTGCAGCCAGACCAGCCTGAGATCCAAGTGAGTGTGTGTCCTGGACAGTTTGTATTGATGCTGTCCTGAGTATCATGCTCATCAATAATGGAAATAATTGCATTTTAATAATTAAAAACCCCCCATCATTTTCACAGAGGTAGAAATGATGACTTTGTTCCCTCCCTGCAGTTTATCTACCTTCTAATGACAGGAATGATTCACCAGGCTGCTTATTTATGAACACACAAATGCACACAAAGAAATTTGCTTTTATTCAGGTGAAAGTATCAAATGTCTCTTAAATGTCAACTTAGCTATACACTGTATTGAGACCTTTGAAATGAAAAGTGAAATGTATGGAGGAAGAGTAGTCACTTCCCTCCTGTATCCGTTTGTTACTGTCCTGATAATGGGTGAAGACAAGACATGAAAATTTTTATTCTCAGTATTTTACTTTGAACATTTTGGACTAATTTGGCATTCCAAAACTAAAGCCTCCACAAATAAATAAATACATAAAATAAAATAAAATAAAATAAAATAAAATAAAATAAAATAAAATAAAATAAAATAAAATAAAATAAAATAAAATAAAATAAAATAAAATAATAAAGGGGAGGATGTATGTTTAATAATGTAAACATGTCTTGCTGGATACTGACTGCACAAAATTTTAAAGTGGATCCAGAAAAGGTTTGTCTTAGTTCTCACCGTCTTTTATTTTTGTAGTTCTTTGGTTTTTGTTAGTTCTCTGTCTCTTGTTTTTTGTAATTCTTGGACTATGTTTGGCTAATATAGTACTAACTAAACCATGACAGAAGCATGGTTATAATCTAACATCAAGTTATCTTTGCACTTTTTTTTTTTCTGATAGAAAAATATTGAGGGTATTTTACCCACATTGTGGCCTCTATCTGAGATTTACAGATTAAGAATAATAATAATAAGCTGATACACCCAAGAGATCCAAATTCTTGGAGATCCAAATCCCTGAAAGTGGAAAACAAATAAATTAAAAATAATAATAATAAAAAAGCAAAAGTGTCATAGAATGTCCTTTACTCTCTAAAGACTTTCTTATTTTGATTTGAAAAAATGAATAATAAAGAATGAGTGGATTGCCTGTCTTCTATATTAGCCCATGCAGTTTAGATTCTTACCCACTTACTTTCTCACGTTTGACTAGTCTTATTGAAACTGATGTGATTAAGATAATATTCAACAAAAAACTATGCATGAAACCCAGAATAAATCAGACAGCAGTCTTAGAAGTTTATGGCTGCCTTTATATTGTTTAGTATCTGAACTAAAATCCAATCAAAAAAATGCTTTAAAAGCATTAAAATCTCTCACTCAAATGACCATTTTTAAGATGGTTGTCATTTTTGAAAGCAAATATATATTTTATAAAACATTCCTAAATTGTTCTCACTACAAATGAAAAAAATGCTCACTTTTTAACATAAATATAACAATTTTATTTTCCACAACAACAATCTTTAATCCCAAAAATGTCTACTAGAGAAATGATCTATACTTATGTCTAAAACTAGGTAGATTCATAAAAGCTTCACCACCTCAAGCCTTTAAAAAAAAATATGTCTCTGGGCCAATATCTATTTCTAATTTTGTATTTATCTCTATAAAAATGCTATATGTAAGAAAACTATCACTTATAAGTAGAAAAAATGAAGTTGTTCCTTTATGTTAGAAACCTTTTCAGTTAGATGCAAAAGCAGAATGTAGATGAGTAAAGTTTATTGATGCTGTGGCTTTATAATCTATGCTAAAATTTCCAGTAGGCAGTTAAAATTTTAATTCCTTATTGAGATTAAAATCAGGAGTACCAGATATCAACATAAATATTCTTGCACAAGCAAAGGATTCTCCCTCTGAGCAAAGGATGTCCTAAACCCTTTTTTGTTTCCTTACACTTGCTGTTTGGCTTTGTATCATACCTATTTCTTTCCTTAAATCTACTTAGCAGATTAATTCACCAGAAATATGTGCCTTATTGCTCATTATATAAATGATTCAGGATGTTTGACAGATTTAATTTGAGAGACTGGCACATATTGCAGCCTTACCCTGTGCTTTGCCATTCCACATGCAACAGGACCACCCCTAGTAACATTTAAACTTCACTTAATTCAGTTGCACTTTGCACCAAAGAGTTTTACTGCAATGATTAGGTTTTCAAAGACAGCAGAGGGCCCTTCCCTCTCAGCACAGGATTTCTTTCAGATTGTAGTGAAAGTGAACAAATAAGGAGGGGTAAAAATGAAAATACCTGAAGAGAATAAAGAAGGAGGGTGATGGGGTAAGATGGATTACTTGAATTTTCCACCAATCACTGAACAACACATTGGCTAAAGCATTGATTGATGAAGTATTTAAGTCGTCAATCTCACATCACAAGCCTTTTTACAAATGGCTGCAGAAAGGGGCTGACATCAAGGTGGTATCAATGGAAGTTGGCTTTGCTACAAAATATAAGAAAGACCTCTAGTCTACAATTTGCTCTCACACAAGACGTTCAATAACCATTTTCGACGGCCACTTTGCTGGCAAATGTTTCACTTAAAATGTCGGTATTCTTTACTCACGACTGCTGTCCACCTCTAAATTTATAGGCCTTTTCTATGGGAAGATTTACTTTCCCTTGGTTTTTGGTCAGATTATTTTCCCCAATGCAGACTGCTTTCCAATTTACATGGAAGTTTCTTGGTGGGTACTTTTTTTCATTATTCCAATTCCTTAAAAGAATTACAACTAGTTCTTGTCTCTTCAGATATGTTTTTAAACAGTAAATCAGTCATTACCAGAAATATGTGTTTGATTGAGAAATCAGCTTGTTCTGGATTTTTATTTCCTTCCCATCCTTCACTTTTCTTGTTCATTTGCATTATCCTAAAAATAAATGACTACAGAGGATTTCCTTTAGTATCTGTAGAAACTGCTGCTGAAGAGACAGGTCAATTTTTAGTTACCATCAACATCATCACATTTGTTCCCTGTAGCCCCTTCTCCTTCCAGGGGAATATGATAAATATAAAGAGTAGCTCATATTAAAGGAAAGGCAGCCAAGCAATTCAGATTCCATGAAGAAAACTGAAAAGAAAAAAAAAAAAAATACCAAAAGCCAGCAAAAGAGACTATATAGCCCAGCATGAAAGAACATCTTGATTTCAAGTTTTCTTTCAGGAGTCATTAATATTTTATGAGACCACACAGAGTGTTCCTTCAGTGACATTTTTCTAAATAATGTAAAGTGCAGTAAAGTATCAGACAAAGGGGAGAAGGAGGAAAATTGCCTTGTTCAACTCAGAAGAAAAACAAACAAACAAACAAACAAGCAAACAGACAAACAAAACAAAAAAAGATTCAAATCCAAGCATTCTTGAGGTTGGCTGGTGCCTGACTCCCGAGCCCCAACCTTTTGTAGGGTCAGTAGATATCAGGGGAATGGTGTCCATGAATAAGGAGAGTACTCTTTTCCTTTTCCTTTTCCTTTTCCTTTTCCTTTTCCTTTTCCTTTTCCTTTTCCTTTTCCTTTTCCTTTTCCTTTTCCTTTTCCTTTTCCTTTTCCTTTTCCTTTTCCTTTTCCTTTTCCTTTTCCTTTTCCTCTTTTTCCTTTTCCTTTTCCTTTTCCTTTTCCTTTTCCTTTTCCTTTTCCTTTTCCTTTTCCTTTTCCTTTTCCTTTTCCTTTTCCTTTTCCTTTTCCTTTTCTTTCTTTTTATTTTAATTCTTTCTTTCCTTTTTTTTTTTTTCTTACTGAGCAGAACCTAAGTATACACTGAAGTAGCCTCTGTTAGAAGAATCCAGTTAGATAAGAGCCAGTTTCAGCCAGCTCCAAAGGGACCCACCACTGCCCAGAGCCAAGCCAATAAGTAATGTTGTTTAGATCTGTTACAGCTGATTTAAGAAAGGGAAGAAAACTGCTGCCCAACAGCTGCTGGGAGAGTGAGAAACAGCCTTGCAGACACCAAGGTCAGTGAAGAAGGAGAGGGTGGATGTGCTCCAGGCACCAGAAGAGAAGCTCCCCTGAAGCCTCTGGAAATAGATGCCAATGGTGGAGCAGGTTGTCTCCCTGCAGCCTATTGTGTACTACAGCAGAGCAGATTTCTACACAGCAGTCAATGGAGGAGCCCACTGTGGAGCTCGTGGAGCTCACCTGAAGGAGGCTGCAGCCTGTGGAAGATCCTCCGCCAGAGCAGACTCAGGGCTGGACTTATAGTCCATGGAAAGGAGCCCACAGAGAAGCAGGTGCCACCCATGGGGAACCCATGGTGGAGTAGTTTACTCCCGAAAGATAGACCCTATGGTGTAGACTCATGTTTGGAGCAGTTCTCGAAGAGCTACTGCTTGTGGGAGACCCATGCAGAATAAGCTCAGGAAGGACTGTACCCCCTGGGAAGGACCCCATATTGGAGCAGGGGAAGAGAATGACTGAAAGATCAGCAGAGATGAAGTGTTACAGGCTGACCACAACCCCCATTCTCCATTACCCTTCACTGCTCATGGGGAGGAGGTAGAAGAGGGTGGATGGTGTGGGAAAATGTTTTTAGTTTATTTTTTTTAGTTTCTCTCTGCTCTAGCAGTGCTCTTGCTCTTGTTAGTAATGGATAATAAATGTAATTAATTTCCCTATGCTGAGTTTGTTTTGTCCATAATAATTGTAGAGTGATCTCCCTGTCCTTATCTCAACCCTTGAGCCCTCTCCATCATATTTTTTCCCCCTTTCCCTTTGAGGAGGGTGAGTGAGAGAACAGTTGTGGTGGAGCTCAGCTGCCCAGCTGGGTAAAACCACCACATCTGCATAAATAGAAAGTGAGGGAACAGGAAATATCTACAGAAAACTGCAAAAAGAAGCCTGGCAAAAGCACAGTGTCTCCCATTTTTTCTTTCTATAAGGAGCACATTCTTCTTTCCCGACTCTCTTGTGTATAGGAACATTTATTGGATAGAAATTTCAACCTAAAGCCCTGGGTGTTAGCATCCCCACAATTTAAGTCTGCAGAACACTTACAGAACAAGTCCAAGAGCTCAGAGTTCTCTCAGCACTGCAGTAGTTGATAACAGCTCAACAACCCTGCCCTGGACCAAACTCAACCCTCAGATCTTCTGCTTTGTAATAATAAAAATGGGATTCTGGAATTTCAGCAGGACTACTCTAATTTTGAGCTTCTAGATCACACATTTTTCTGGTCTAATTAGGGACCTACTTTTGAAAAAGTTTAAATTTTTCATTGTGGCTTAGGGAGCTACCATTCATCAATTAAACTTTTTTACTCTGCAAAAGCAACAGGGTAAAAGTGTTTATGTAAACATTCAACTGACAAGATAGTAATTCAATAGCATGTAATTTCCTTACCCATGCTAGTTCATGTTGGTCAGAGGTCTTGGTAAATTAACTTGGGCTCTTAGAATCTTACATTTTAAAAGAACAAAATGAAATACTTTTTTTTTTTTTTTTTTTTATTAGTAAACTCACACTCTCAGCTACAATGGGCCTTCTGAAGCTGTCCTTCCCAAAATCTATGTTTAGATGTACAGGGAAGACTTGGAACAAGGGCTCTGAAATCAGCATAATCTTTAAGGTATTATTATGTTGTATGTGGATCAGCATAGTGTTAATTACTAAATAATGTTGCTTAGAAAAGACTTGTTTTAGAATGGATCAAAATGTAAGTAACTGGGCAACTGAAGAAGTAACCATCAAAAAATATAACCTATGTAACCCAATACAAAAATTATATTTACTTTTGCTTTAAATAAGTAAAGTGTCCAATTGACATTGAATTAGGACAGATAAACAAAATCATTCAGCAGCAAATCCCAGATGTTTCCCTCCCTCTGAATTCTTTAAATAGACACAAGTTAGTGGCCACCATTATTGTACAAATATACTGTATGGGACGAGTGAATATAATGTTCTGTAGCAGTAACGTGTGGAGTGAATTAGACAACTTGTGCAAAGTAGCAACTAAATTTATTGTATTAAATAAGAATCCAGCTCACCACTGCAGTTTATAAAAGCAGTTAAAATGGTTTGCCTCTTCCCATTACATGACAATGTAATCAATGGAATAAATCACCAGCAGAAATCCTACATTTGAAATATCTCACAAGTTTGCTATGGCACAGCAGAAATCTTCACAGGAATATAGAAAAGTGAGGAAGTTGATAAAAAACATTTGTATAACTGCTGATGCTGAGAATCACACCCAAGTTAGGAGTTAAATTACACAATCTTTGATCATTCAGACTGAAAAAGAAATACATGTAATCTGATCTTAAATTATGAAGTGATACTGTACCAGATATAGCAATTATATAATTACATTCCAGTTCTACAAACATTTATGCATGCATATCCTCATCATCACTAATTGAAGTAGTTAATTGATTTAATTGTTTTCCCTACTATTGGAAGTAAAATTAAGCTGTGCTTGCATGCTTATAAAATTTGAGATCTATAGCTCCTATGTATGTCTGTTCATAGGAGGGGAAAGGAGGGGTGGCGAGGGGAAGGGAAGGCAGGGGAGGGGAGGGGAAAGGAGACTGGAGGGGAGAGGAGGGCAGGATCATTAAGGTAGAAAAAGATCTTCAAGATCATCTGGTCCAACCATCCCCCTACCACCGATGTCACTCATATCCCTAAGTACCAGGTCCAACCTTTCCTTGAACGCCCCCAGAGACAACTCCACCACCTCCCTGGGCAACTTGTTACAATGTCTGACCATTCTTTCTGAGAAGAAATATCTCCTAATTTCCAGCCTGAACCTCCCCTGGCGCAGCTTGAGGACATTCCCTCTAGTCCTATCACTAGCTACTTGTGAGAAGAGTCTGATGCCCAGCTCCACACAACTTCCTTTCAGGTAGTTAGAGAGCAATAAGGTCTCCCCTGAGCATCGTCTTTCTCCAGACTAAACAATCACAGTTCCCTCAGCCACTCCTCACAGGACTTGTGTTCCAGGCCCTTCACCAGCCTCGTAGTCCTTCTCTGGACATGTTCCAGGTACTCGATGTCCTTCTTGTAGTGAGAGGTCCAAAACTGAACACAGTACTTGAGGTGCGGACTCACCAGAGCAGAGTACAGGGGGACGATCACCTCCTTGGTCTTTCTGGCTGTACTATTTCTGATACAAGCCAGGATGCCTTCCTTGGACACCTGGGCACCCTGACAGCTCATGTTCAGGCAAGCATCAATAAATACCCCCAGATTCTTTTCCTCTGCACAGCTTTCCAGCCACTCAGCCCCATCCTCTAGTGCTGCATGGGGTAGTTGTGGCCAAAGTGCAGGAGTCAGTAATTAGCTCTTCATCATGTTGTCCTGTTCCCATTAATCCATCCTGTCCAGGTCCTTCTGCAAGGCCTTCCTACCCTTCAACAGATTGACAGATTCCCCACAACTTGGTGTCATCTGCAAACTTACTGAGGGTGCACTCAATTCCCTTGCCCACCAGGTGGGTTAGCAGGTCATAGAAGGAGATGAGGTTGGTCAGGCAGGACTTGCCTTTCATAAACCCATGCTGGCTGGGCCTGATCCCCCACTTGTCCCATATATGCTGCGTGATTGTATTCAAGATGACATGTTCCATCACCTTTCCTGGCACTGAGGTCAGGCTGACAGGCCTGTAGTTCCCCAGGCCCTCCTTATGATCCTTCGTAGAGATGGGCATCGCATTAGCAAGTCTCCAGTCATCTGGGATCTCTCTGGATGACCAGGACCAATGATAGATGATGTAAAGCGGCCCAGCAATCACATCCACCAGATCCTTCAGCACCCTCAGGTGGATCCCATCTGGACCCACCGACTTGTGAAAGTTTAGGTGGAGCAACAGGTTTCCACCTGAACTGTGGAGAGTTTCTTCTGAGTTTCTAGGACGAGAGTTTCTCATCCCAGGTTTCTAGGTCGAGAGTCAGAATACCCTGAGGATAAGTGAACTGGCTAGTAAAGACAGATGCGAAGAAGGTATTAAGAACCTCAGCTTTTTCCTTATCCTCTGTAGTCATGTTCTCCTGAGTCCAGTAAAATAAATAAATAAATAAATAAATAAATAAATAAATAAATAAATAAATAAATAAATAAATAAATATGAAATTCTCCTTGGCCTTCCTCTTGCCATTAATACTTTTAGAAAAACATTTTTCTTATCTTTAATCGTAGTGGCCAGGTTGAGCTCATACAGGGCTTTGGCCCTCCTGTTTTTTTCTCTGCATATCCTGGCAAATTCCTTGTACTCTCCCCAGTTGCCTGCCCCTTCTTCCACCAGACATAGATAAAACAGAACAGAACAGAACAGCTGGAAAGGACTTTCAAAGATCATCAGGTCCAACTGCCTGACTATTTCAGGGATAAGCAAAATGTAGCTATATTATTAAGGGCATTATACAAATGCTTTTTGAACACTGATAAGTGCATCAACTACCTCTCTAGGAAGCCTGTTCTGGTATTTGACCACCTTTAACATAAAGAAATATTTCCTAATGTCCAGTCTGAAACTCCCCTGGTACAGCATTGTCCCATACCTTCATGTCCTGTTATCAGTTACCAGGTAGAAGAGATTGGTAGCTCTCTCTCAGCTTTTCCTTCTCAGGAAGTTGTAGAGAGCAATGAGGTTGCCTCCTAGCCTCCTTTTCTTCAGACTAGACAGCCCAAGTGTCTTCAGCCTCTCCTCATAGGACATGGCTTCCATCTTTTTTACCAGCTTTGTTGCCCTCCTCTGGAGACTTCCAACGATCTTAATATCCTTTCTATTTTGTGAAGCCCAGAACTACACACAATATTTAAGGTGAAGCCGGACCAACACTAAGTATAATTGAAGAATTGCCTCATTTGACTAGCTATCTCTTATGTGTTTAACACACCCCAACATGCAGCATGCTGTCTTGGTTGTCAGGGCACACTGCTGACTCATGTTGAGCCTACTGTCAAGCAGAACCCCCAGATCCCTGTCTGCTGAGCTGCTCTCCAGCCATCCATCTCCCAGTCTGTACTTGTGTCTGACATTATACCATCCCAGGTGCAGAACCCAGTATTTACCTTTGTTGAATTTCATTCCATTGGTGATTACCCAAAGATCCAATCTATCTAAATTATTCTGTAAGGCTTCTAGTCTCTCTGGAGAGTCAACAACCAGTTTAATATTAGACTTGCTAAGGATGCATTCTACTGCCGCATCCAGAACATTAATAGATATGTTGAACAGAATTGGCCCCAGAATTGAGCCCTGGGGAATACTGTTAAGTGACTGGCTGCCTGCCAGATATAGCACCATTCACTACAAACTTTTGAGCTCTGCCATTCAGCCAGTTCAGTGCCCAGTGTACCTTAAACCTGTTCATCTCACAATTGGACAATTTGTCCAGAAGGATACTGTTCATGAAAAGTTGCTTCATCCTTTTTTTAATCATGTACATGTATAACATGCAAGTTTGTGTTTACCAAGGTAGCTGTTGAATTGTGAGTGTGGATGGGAAACTGTCAGAAGGGAAATTTTGGTACAATTAAAGTCAGTGGAAATTGTGCCATGCTTTTACCCTATGATTCAAAAATAAATTCAATGGACCAGTTGAAATGTTTCTAATAATGTATTCAAAGTACCTTAATAAGTACTTTGTAATATAATTAAATAAGATACAGATTGCTGTTTGGCTGCTAAGATTATCTGATGATGTTCCCAGATGTTTGTTTGCTTGTGGTTTTGTTTGTTTGTTTGGTTGGTTTTGTTTGTTTGTTTGTTTTGTGTGTGTGTGTTAAGTGAAATTATGTCAATGTACAATGAATATAGTGACTACTGTATCTGGCCTTCTAGCAGCTAAACACCACTGTGGAGTAAACTGCATATCTGGTGTGTGTAGCCATAGTTCTGTTTAGTTACAGAATCACAGAATCTCTAGGTTGGAAGAGACCTCAAGATCATCGAGTCCAACCTCTGACCTAACACTAACAGTCCCCACTAAACCATATCCCTAAGCTCTACATCTAAACATCTTTTAAAGACTTCCAGGGATGGTGACTCCACCACTTCCCTGGGCAGTAGTTGCCATACTAAAAAAAAATTAAATACATACAATAAAAACATACAATACATACAATACAATACATACAATACATACAATAAAATCTGGCATCTGCTGTAATAAATTTTCAAATTAAACTTTTGCACTAAGGTTGAAAATGTCATTAAAAGAGAGAAAGAAGTTAAATTTGGCTCCTGAAATATTGCATGTATAGCTTTCAAGTTCTTTGATTCCACAGCTAGGGGTGCATATGTTAGGAGCAATTAAGCTTTTTCTTGAATAGGGATTTCAAATATTTGTGACATATAGTTATTTAATATTCTGTGCACTTTTATTTCCAAAAATTAATCTAATGAAGTTTTTACCTACTTCTTCCCAAAATGCAGCTCTGAATTTTGACCTAATGATAAAGTAAGAACCACACCCATTTTTACACTGACATCTTTTAGCAGTTGTTATGAGGAGAGCTCATCTGTAACAAGATCAGTGGAGTAATGAGCAAGTGATTAAGAGTTTTCTTTGTGTTCTTAATGTCAAGGATTGCATTTATTTGATTGCATGGATTTAATCTGATAGCCACTTAAAACCATGTCCTGATAGGTGAGCTCATATCCCAAATAGTTAAAGGAAAACAGCTCATACCATGTGGACCGATGCTTAGGTCTTCTCAAACCAGATTCCTTCACAAAGAGTCAAAGATACATTTTTTAAAGTGACACAAATGGTGCTTGAACTAGGACTTTCCTGTCCGAATTGTGGGAGCTAAAATATGCTGGATGTTTCGTTGTGCATGGGTGGTTTTTGTTTTGTTTTGTTTTGTTCTGTTTTCTTAATTCTGAACTAGTTTCCCTCCATGTAGAGACTTTACCTTTTGATTAAAAACAAATGTAATCACTTCAGATAAAAACTGCAAGGAGACCTGAAATCTACTTAGAAATATTCAGTAGCTATTTTGAGGTCTACTCTTTTCAGTGAGAAATTAATGGAAGTTAGACATACAAATACAACATAAATTGTATATATATATATTTAATTTTATGTCTAGTTTTGCCCACTGTACGTATTAGCATGTTTAATGACCGTTAACTTTTAGGTTATTAGGCACCATTTCTTCACAAATTTTTGGTAGAATAATGATTAAGCAGTTCTTTATTTGAATATAGGCAATTGGAATTTATTTCTGTTGACTTTGCTCTGGGTGAAGCAGAAAACAACAGCAAGAAATCCTGTAATCATAGCCTGTTCTATAATTCACTGACTGAGACCAGACAGGTGAAGGTTTCACACACTCCTGAAACTGGTATTTCCCTGCCTCTCTGTGCTTACTCAAGTCTTATCTTAAAGGACAGCTCAGTGCTGAAAATTATTGGTACAAAATTATTTCCTTTATTTCGTCTACCTGTGAGATATGTTTATCAACCCTGTGGGCAAGCATATATTTCAGAGACCAGCAAACTGCATCTTATACATCACCAAGGACTCTTCCCTAAGCATTGGTCATGAAGACCTGAGGTATCTCCATGACAGTTACAGCCTGTGGATGTATCTCTAAGGTGTCAGCACAAAGACAGGGGTCTCCCTAGTGCCCTACAATGGAAAGAGAGCAGCCAGGCACTTGTCTTCTCTGAGATCTTGGGACATTGCCTGTTGATACCAAGACAATGAAGGAACAATGAATTCTTAACACCAACCTGTATTGCAGTACCTGAACAAATGTTGATAGAACTTACAAAAATACAAAAAAATGATCTTGCTGACAATGAAACTCATTATGTGTGGAATCCTATAATACCACCTATAACAGCACACAGTTTCTTTCCAAAAGTGAGTTGCATTTTAAGGTAAGTGTTAGATTTGCAAGGGATTTGCAAGTGTTAGTATTGCAAGGGAGGCCATGGGTCTTCTTTTATTTTACATTTTTACCCTCTAAAACCACATCAACTTCAGCTTTTTTAAAAATTATTATTTAGATCCATACTCCCAATTGACAATTGTGTTTGAGTGATAATAGACTAAGATTTTGATCTAGAACCTCTTTTTCTTTCAGGTGAATACCATTTTGTGCAATTCAAATCCAGTCATATTTTCAGACAAAACACTACAGTGATTAAGAAGCTGTGAAGAAGGCCATTTCTTTCTCTGTGGAGGAGGAGAGGGATGACACTACTCTTCGGTTCCTTAGAAATACAGTATGAGGGAAAGAGCTATCTTTATATCAAGAAACAATTTTCTCTTCCTCTTTTATCAACTCTGCCTCTTATCATATTATGCATGTCCTAGATTCCTGTTCCAAAATTAGAGCAGGTGCCCATTGGAAAAAAAAAAAAAAAAAAAAAAAAAAAAAATGAAGGGGGTGGGGGGAGAATTTGCATTTGTGCACAAAGATCACTGTCAGCACACAAGAATCGCTCTTTTACAGCTGAGTAGATACCAAAGAAATATTCAAAGAAGCAGAAAAATGACCACAAGAGATAAGTGGATGCAGGAAGGTCAGAAAGAGTTGCAGTGGCTAAAAACTTCAAATACAAACACTTTGAAAATGAGAGTATATGGCCTAACATATATGCCATCCTGGATTCAACACCCCAGTAATGGCTCTGGGCCACTTATTCTTTCCTGATGTGAAAGCACGGCACTTGAGCTTGTGTATTTGGCAGCAGGAAGCCTCAAAGGCAGGAGAGAGCTATTTTATGTAGTGTACATACAAGGGGAAGCATTATGTTTGGTACAAGGGAGCTGCTGAGGTTTTTATACTCTCATTACTAGAAAACATTTCTGTGTACTTTTCTCTGTGTTTTTATTAATCCATTTCATTTCATGCTGTCTCCTCTCCTACATCTCCAACAGCTGCTCACACAATATCTCACCTACAGTTTGGGAAGACACAGTATGCAGATCACAGTATATATTGCATTATACTCCTGGACGTACCATCTGCCTTCTCCTCCTGGACATTTTCACAACTGACTATTTACAACAGCAGAGGGTCTGGCTGCTTAGGGCAGATCCTTTGCAATGAATGTCTTGTAAATAAGTAAAAGTTAAAAAGGAGTGAGTAGCAGAAACAATTCTGCTTTAGTTAAAATGCTTGTGCTTGGCTACCAAATGACTCTCTTTTTGAGAGAAAGTAAGATGAAATTCAATTCTTGGTGTATTCCCCAGGCAGCTGGTTTTATGCCACCTCTTTTCTTGCTAAAACTGGGAGAGGTGAGGAATCACATAGCCAACTGCCTCAGGAACATAGTGACAATCTAATTTCTTCTTGAATTTGTCCAAAGCCAAATCTTCATACATTACACCTACCTACAACCTTTCCCCCCTGCTGATAGCTACTGAGCGTAAGTAGTCCATACCTAAAGACTCAAAATGTCCATTCACTAAGAAGGACAATGCCTGAACTGTCAGTTTTAATGAGAGATCCCTCCAGTTGCTTTGAGACCCTCAAGCCAAACATGTATCTCTATTTGTCCTCAGAGCTTTGCAGAGCAGCTTGGTTGAAGGTATCCTTAAGTAAGACTCCCTTATGTTCATGTCACCACCCAGTGACCTTCCTCATACAATCATCATACAGAAACTGTCTACTGGCACTCACATTTCCTGTTAAGGAAATAAACATATAGGGTAGCAAAGGACTTGCCTACTTAAACATGGATGCAGCTCACTACAAAGATTTGTAGCAGTAATAACACTGAGAGGCTGCTTTCTCCCTTTCCCTCCTTATGTACAGTCCCAGTGAAGCAGCATTGTATGACACACTGCTTCCCTTCCTAGGAGAACGGACAGTCTGGTTGGTGCATGCATACATACTGCAAGATGTACATACTGCATCATCTGCACCAGGGGATGCACCTGTGGGCTCACAGTTTCACTTCTGACTAGTAAACAGAGGTTTCTTTTCTACAGAATTCAGAAAATGAATCGCCAACATGGATGCCCAGGTTTTACCAGGCAAATCATTCCAAAGTACCTGCACATATGCTGACCAGAGCTAATATGTAAGAGGTGAAAGTCTACTGCACTTCTCTTCAAACTGTTGATTCATGCTGTGTGCAGACTGAGAGGTATCTCTGTTCATTTGTGCTTTGTTGTGATTTTAAGGAAATATTGAGATTAAAGCAGATGAAAGCTGGTAGTATCTTGCTGTGACTCCAGGAGCAAAGTGTATCTGTAAATGCAACAGGTTTACATTGTCTGAATCATACTGTCCAAGGACTTAAATGACTAAGGTCCCAGAATATTATTCACTATCATTATCCTTTATGACACGAGACTATCTGGCTAACCAAGGCAGAATAGAATTTTTAATTCCTGCACCAAGAATATATCATTGAAGTCATTATTTCTTTAGCCTGTATGGAAGTTATTTTGAAACACTCCCTGTCAGCCCATGAAGGCATCAATAGAAGTTGAATAGCTTTATACTTCCTTGGAACCCTTATGTCTGTATTTGCACTGCAACAATTGGATGTTACAATCAATAATTTCCTATAATTCCTTTTGTGAGCAGAACAATAGATAGGAAGTCATTTTTACAGCTGATATTTAGTCAGAGACCAGCTCACAGGAAGAATTACAGCTTTTTATTGTTTGCTGCTGAAGCATTATAAGATTGTTGCCACTTTTTTTGTTGTTGTTGTCCTAAGATAGATTGTGGCTGTTTTCTTGAACACTCAGGGTCACAAGTATTTGGTTGATGTCCTGCAACCCCTAGCTAGTACCATGTATCTGAGTCTGTTTGCTTGCCACTGAAGAAAGATTTATGTCTTCAGCCATGCAAAGTGAAATAGCTGTATTGTGGAGAAGAAGGCAAATGTTTGCTTGTTCAAGTTTGGCTCTTATTCATCTCCCAGCTGACTAAATCCATGAAGATAAACATGCCCTGGCTTCCCTAGCTCAGCAATGACTGCTTATTTTCTTCGAATAAATACTGTAATATTATTGCTCCACACTTTCCTGGCCACTGGCAGACTATGAAAACAAGCTGAAGTGATGCCATAAGTCATAACACATACAGTCCCCATTGCCATTAACCCAGGGAAGAAAGAAGGGTTCAGAAGTCAACTTTCTTTTAACCCTTTGAATTGTACTTTTTTTTTTTTTTTTTTTTTTTTTTACCTCCTCACCTCCTCTAAACATGATTGACGTCTCCTAGGAGCTCCCTGTCCTTTCATAGGTTAAGAAGCATTAAGTAGTTGTACTTTCCACCTTTCCACTGGCTGAGTCTAATCACATTCCTATAAATGAAGTTGGCTGCCCTGGACACCCACAGCTTCCCATTTATCTTTTAAAATGCAGTCTATGCTTTTGTAGATGAGCTCATCTTGACAAGTGGCAGAAAGAGGACAAGAATAGAGGATGGATTTTAGAAGAAACCTGTGCATTATAGGACTTGCATCAAAAGCATCATAACAAGCTGCCCTGAAGAAATGAGGGCTAGAGAGGGGATTGGAGGAATGTTTCATTTAAGAAGTTAGTTTGCATGTAGATGAGGAAAAGCCACAAGGAAAATTCTGAATTGACTAAGTCCAACTGGCTTTTATAGTCATATGATGAGATAAAACTTGTCCTGCAAACCCTGGAAAGCAAATGTTTTATGTGACTTGCACCTCTTATTCACCATCCTAGACATCAATGGACAGAGCTTTACAGAAGTATAAAACAGGAGAGTTTTCTGGGGAAGAAAAGAAAACAAACAAACAAACAAAAAAACACCAAACATAACAGCCAATAATGTGATCACTAAAGACACTAAAGAGAGGCCTGCTTGGAGATCTGATTTTAATAAGCTGGCACTGGCATTTTTGGACATGAAAATGGCTACGCCAGTGTCAGTTCACTTCTGCGTTTGCAATTCACTAACCCACAGCCAACTACTGTCAGAAAGATCATATCTAAGCTGTTCATCTACTATGATTTGGGAGTTGCAACTTATCTGCAGATGAACTCAAATCTCATGATAGTTTCAGTGACATTACATATTACATCCTGCCTTTTCTTTGTACAACATGCTGAAATATTAAAGAAGAGAGCACCTGAAGATCGGCACAAGGGAATTCAAGCCACTTCAGCCAGTAAGCTTCATCAGGTGCCCAACTTAAATGTCTGTATCTTAGAGCATGTAGCATGGGAAATAAACAAGAGGAGTTAGAGGTGTATGCACGCCTGCCAGGCTATGACCTGATTGGTGTTATGGAGACATGGTGGAATAGCTCCCATGACGAATGTTGGAATGGAAAGCTACAGGCTCTTTAGGAAGGACAGGCAGGAGAGATGAAGAGGAGCTCTGCCTAGGAATGGGTAAGCTGACAGAGTTTATGGGTCAGGATTAAGGGGAGGGCAGGGACAAGTGACATTATAGTGGGGGTCTGCTACAGGCCACCTGATCAGGAAGACCAAGCAGATGAGGACCTATATGGACAGATAGAAGCAGCCTCACATTCCTTGTCCTCATGGGAATCTTTAACCACACTAATATCTGTTAGATAGAGAGCACAACAGGGCATAAGCAATCCAGGAGGTTCCTGAAAAGATGATAATTTCCTTCTCCAAGTGATAGAGAAGCCAATGAGAAAAGGTACTATGCTGGACTTTACTCCCACCAGCACAGAGGGGCTGGTGGGGAATGTGAAGTTCAAAGGCAGGCTTGGCCGCCGTGACCATAAAATTGTGCAGTTTAGGATCTTGAAGACAGCAAGGAGAGAGCACAGCAAGCTTGCTACCCTAGAATTTGGGAGAGAAGACTTTGATCTCTTCAGATATATGCTTGGTAAAGTACTGTGGGACAAAGCCCTGGAGAGAAGAGGAGCCCAAGAAAGCTGGTTAATATTCAAGGATCACTTCCTCCATGCTGCTCTGGAGCAATGCATCCCAACAAAGAGGAAGTCAAGTAAAAACACTGTGAGGCCTGCATGGACGAACAAGGAGTTTCTGACTGAACTCAAGCAGAAAAAGGAGACCTAAAGAGCATGGAAGGTTAGGAAAGTCAAAGCCCTGCCAGAATTAAATTGAGCCAGGGACACCAAGGGCATCAAGAAAGGCTTCTGTATGTACTTCAGTGACAAAAGGAAGACTAGGGAAATTGAAGGCCCTCTCCAGAAGAAAATGAGAGACTTGGTTACCCAGGATAGGGGGAACACTGAGGTACTCAATGACTTTTTTGCCTCAGTCTTCACCAACATGAGCTCTAGCCACATAGCCCAAGTCCCAGAATGCAAAGGCAGGGACTGGGAGAAAGAAGAACTTCCTGCTGTAGGAGAAGATCAGGTTCAATACCATCTAAGGAAACTGAAGGTGCACAAGTCCATGGGACCTGATGAGATACTCGTCCTGATGGAATGGTGGATGTAGTTGCTCAGCCACTATCCACCATATCTGAGAAGTCATGGCAGTCAGCTGAAGTTCCTATAGACTGACAGAAGGGAAGCATAACCTCCATTTTTAAAATGGGAAAAGAAAGGAAGACCCAGGAGTCAAAGAAGACCCAGGAGTCAAAGAGTTGCTGTCAATAGCTCGACGTCCAAGTGGAGATCAGTAACAAGTCCAAGTAACAAGTCCAAGTGGAGATCTTACCAAGGTGATCAGCTCCAGGGCAAATGCGTTCTGCAGCGAAGGGGAGATCGGGACAGGAAGGGCTTTTTTCTGGCATTGAGGCCACTCGAGGCAGCCGAAGGAGCTTCCAGGACCCAGCAGCCCTCGTGAGGGAGGCTGACAAGGCGTAGGCGGAGCCAGTAGTGCCTCCCTACCCTGACATTCAAGAGCATCCCCTAGGGAGCTCGAGCAACCAGGAGCGTGGCAACCAAGACAGGCAAACAGGGAGGGGTGCGGCAGTTTGCACAGCAGTTCACTCAGGCAGGGTGTGCTCATGCAGGACACAGAGATCCCCCCCCCCCCGCCCATAAAAACAAGTAATCTAATGCCTGTCTACCACTAGCTAGGCCACAATGGTCTACACTAGGAAGAGAGCTCTCTCTAGGAAGTCTGTAACCACCCAGACTGACTGCCCGCTCAAAAATGTGGCAGTTCAGGTCTCTGGATGCAGGGAGTGTCTGAACCTTTTGCTGCCATCTGAGGCAGACAGAGATAACTGTGTGTGTGAGGAGTGAGCAGGTGGATGACCTGGTCCACCTGATGGCAGAGCTCGAGGAGGTAGAAAGGTTGAGGGCCATCAGGGAGTGTGAGCGGGAGATAGACTGGTGGAGTAACTCTTTGCGCGGCCTGAAGGACAGGTACCAGGGTGAGACACCCCAAATGGGGGTGGACCCCCTGCCCTGTCACTGTTAGGCAGAGGGAGAGGACCTAGGAGTTGAGGACGAATGGAGACAGGTCCCTGCTCGACATCGCAGGCAACGCCCCTCCTTCCCCCCCCCCCCCCACCAGTCTTACCTTCCCAGGTGCTCTTACACAACAGAGGTCATGGAACTTGAGAGACTGGTGGGTGAGGATGAGGTAGAAAGTCTACCCAGGAGGATGCCTAGGGCGAGGAAGTCGACTCCACACCTCAGGACTGCCTCCACCAAGACAGAAAGAAGGGTGATTGCTGTGGGCGACTCCCTTCTCAGAGGAACAGAGAGCCCTATTTGTCAGCCTGACCCTACACGTAGGGAAGTCTGCTGCCTCCCTGGGGCCAAGGTCATGGATGTTACCAGAAAGCTTCCCAACCTGGTTTGCCCCTCTTATTACTACACTCTTGATAGTCCAGGCTGGCAGTGATAATACTGAAGAGAGAAGCCTGAAGGCTATCAAATAGGACTTTAGGGGACTGGGACGGTTAGTGGATTGAGAGGGAGTACAGGTGGTGATTTCATCCATCCCTACTGTGGCAGGTAGGAGTACAGAGAGGACACAGAAAGCCAACCAGATAAACACATGTCTCAGAGGCTGATGCCAACACAGAAATTTTGTTTTTTTTTTTCTTGACCATGGAGCGCTTTACTCAGCAGCCTGATGGCTGCAGATGGGTCCCTACCTCTTAGGGGAAAATGGATCCTAGGCCAGAAGCTGTCAGGGCTCATTGAGAGGGCTTTAAACTAGGTAAGAAGGGGGACGGGGCTGAAAAAAAGGCTTGTTAGAGCTGTGCCAGCGGGAACAATGGCAAGGCCAGGGGAGAAGGCAGTGGCCCAACTGAACTGCATCTACACTAATGCACACAGCATGGGTAATAAACAAGAGGAGCTGGAAGCCATCATGCTGCAGGCAGGCTACGACTTGGTTGCCATCACGGAAATGTGGTGGGACCACTCTCATGACTGGAGTGCTGCAGTGTCTGGCTATAGGCTCTTCAGAAGGGACAGGCAGCACTGAAGGAGTGGTGGTGTGGCTCTCTGTATCAGAGAGAGTGTTGATGTTATGGAACTTGAGGCTGGGAATGATAAGGTTGAGTCCCTGTGGGTTAGAATCAGCGGGAAGGCCAACAAGGCAAGCATCCTGGTGGGGGTCTGTTATAGACCGCTAAACCAGGATGAGGAGACAGATGAGGGTTTCTACAGGCAGCTGGCAGAAGTTACGAAATTGTTAGCACTTGTTCTCATGGGGGACTTCAACTTCACAGACATACCCTGGAAGCAAAAAACAGCTCAGAGAAAGCAGTCTAGGAGCTTTCTGGAGAGTGTGGAAGATAGCTTCCTGATGAAGCTGTTTAGTGAGCCTACCAGGGAAGGTGCACCGCTAGACCTTCTGTTCACAAAGACGGACTGGTGGGAGATGTGGTGGTTGGGAGTTGTCTCGGGCAGAGTGACCATGAAATGGTAGAGTTCTCCATTCTTGGCGAAGTCAGGAGGGGGATCAGTAAAACCGCTGTCTTGGACTTCCAGAGGGCTGACTTTGGGCTGTTCAGGACACTGGTTGGCAGAGTCCCTTGGGAGGTGGTTCTGAAGGGCAGAGGAGTCCAGGAAGTCTGGGCATCCTTCAAGAAAGAAATCTTAAAGGCTCAGAAATGGTCATACCTCACGTGCCCAAAGACGAGCCAGTGCAGAAGAAGACAGGTCTGGCTGAACAGAGAGTTGTAGCTTGAGTTTAGGAGAAAAAAGAGGGTTTATAATCTTTGGAAAAGAGGGCGGGCCACTCGGGAGGACTATAAGGATGTTGCGAGGCAGTCCAGAGACAAAATTAGAAAGGCCAAATCTCATCTGGAGCTCAATCTGGCTACTGCTGTTAAAGATAACAAACAATGTTTTTATAAATATATCCACACAAAAAGGAGGACTAAGGAGAATCTCCATCCTTTACTGGATGCAGGAGGAAACTTAGTCACAAGAGATGAGGAAAAGGCCGAGGTGCTTAATGCCTTCTTTGCCTCAGTCTTTAGTGGCAAAACCAGTTGCTCTCTGGATACCCAGTACCCTGAACTGGTGGAAGGGGATGGGGAGCAGAATGTGGCCCTCACTATCCATGAGGAAATGGTTGGCAGTCTGCTACGGCACTTGGATGTATGCAAGTCGATGGGGCCAGATGGGATCCACCCGAGGATACTGAGAGAACTGGCAGAGGAGCTGGCCAAGCCGCTTACCATCATTTATCAACAGTCCTGGCTATCAGGGGAGATCCCAGCTGACTGGCGGCTAGCAAACATGACATCCATCTACAAGCAGGGACAGAGGGCAGACCCAGGAAACTATAGGCCTGTCAGTTTGACCTCAGTGCCAGGGAAGCTCATGGAGCAGATTATCTTGAGTGTCATCATGCGGCACTTCCAGGGCAACCAGGTGATCAGGCCCAGTCAGCATGGGTTTATGAAAGGCAGGTCCTGCTTGCTCAACCTGATCTCCTTTTCTGACAAGTGACGCACTTGGTGGATGAGGGAAAGGCTGTGGATGTGGTCTACCTTGATTTCAGTAAGGCTGCTCATGGTGTGGACTGGCATATGCTTCATTGGGTTAAAAACCGGCTGGATAGCTGGGCCTGAAGAGTTGTGGTGAATGGAGTCAAATGCAGCTGGAGGCCGGTCACTAGTGATGTTCCCCAGGGCTTGGTACTGGGGCCGGTCCTCTTTAATATCTTTACTGATGACCTGGATGAGGGCATCGAGTGCGACCTCAGTAAGTCTGCAGATGACACCAAGTTAGGTGCATGTGTCGATCTGCTCGAGGGTAGGAAGGCTTTGCAGGAGGATCTGGATAGGCTGCAGGGATGGGCTGAGGTCAACTATATGAAGTTCAACAAGGCCAAGTGCCTGGTCCTGCACCTGGGACGCAATAACCCCAAGCAGAGCTACAGGATGGGAGATGAGTGGTTGGAAAGATGCCTGGCAGAGAAGAACCTGGGAGTATTGGTGGATAATTGGCTGAACATGAGCCAGCGGTGTGCTCAGGTGGCCAAGAAGGCCAACAGCATCCTGGCTTGTATCAGAAGCAGTGTGGCCAGCAGGGCTAGGGAAGTGATTGTCCCCCTGTACTCGGCTCTGGTGAGGCCGCACCTCGAGTACTGTGTTCAGTTTTGGGCCCCTCGCTACAAGAAGGACATGGAGGTGCTTGAAAGAGTCCAGAGAAGGGCGACGAAGCTGGTGTGGGATCCGGAAAGCAAGTCTTACGAGGAGCTGCTGAGGGAGCTGGGCTTGTTCAGCCTGGAGAAAAGGAGGCTCAGGAGCGACCTTATCACTCTCTGTAGGTACACTAAAGGAGGCTGTAGCGAGGTGTGGATTGGTTTATTCTCCCACGTGCCTGGTGACAGAACGAGGGGGAATGGGCTAAAGTTGCACCGGGGGGGGTTAGGTTGTATGTTAGGAGAAACTTCTTTACTAAAAGGGTTGTAAGGCATTGGAATGGGCTTCCCACGGAAGTGGTTGAGTCACCATCCCTGGAGGTCTTTAAAAGTTTAGATGTTGAGCTTAGCGATATGTGTTAGTGGAGGACTTGTTAGTGTTAGGCCAAAGGTTGGACTAGGTGATCTTGAAGGTCTCTTCCAACCTAGACAATTCTGTGATTCTGTGAACAAGTAGTGTTCCTCAGGGGTCAGTATTGGGACCTGTGCTGTTTATCTTTGTTGATGACATGGACAGTGGGACTGAGTGCACCCTCAGCAAATTTACTAATGACACTAAACTCTGTGGTGCAGTCAACAGATGGGAGGGAAGTGATCCATCCAGAGATACCTGGACAGGATTGAGATGTGGGCCATTGTGAAACCTCATGCAGTTCAACAAGGCCAACTGCAAGGTCCTGCATCTGGGCTGGGGCAATCCCAAGAACAAATACTAACTGGGTGGAGAACAAATTGAGAGCAGCCCTGAGGCTGGGGAGAAGAAGAAGCTGGGGGAATTGCTTGATGAGAAGCTCAACATGATCTGGCAATGTGCACCTGTTTTTCCTTTATCTGCAGACTTTTAAGTACAAGGGCTTTAAGCTGTGATCGTCTATTACAGACTTTCTGCTTTTATTTATTGCAGTATGAATAAAAACTTATGGTGCTTTTTTTTTTTTTAATATTATAGCTTGTATAAGCTCTAGTTCTAATGTATTTATTAACACCTGAACAAACGTGATGTTTCAGTGATATTGTAATTCATTCACATCAGTGGGAATTTCACTTGAATGTGTTCTGCAGGAATATAGGTCTAGACTTTTCCTGAGCAAATTTACACGAACAAAATCTCACTCCAGCCTATGTTTTCACTTCTCTTTGTTCCATTTCTTCACCTATTAGCATTTGATTTAAGATATGTATTTTCTGGTTGTAATTACAGCTTTTATTTTTCTTCCTTATACATTTTCATTATTTTTTTTTTATCTACATATGTATTTCTATCTTTATTAATTATTTTGCACAACTACAATATAAACTCAGTCACTGAAATTTATTCTTTGCTATGCTTTAATCCCTAAAAGAGTCCTAAAATTACAAGCTTTATTTAAATTAAAGAAAAAAAAAAAGTCATTTATATCTTTTTAACATTTATCCAGAATAGAAATTATTTCCTCAGTATGTTTTTTCAATTTTACTTGCTGGTATTAGCCATAGCTAGAGTTTTTTTTCATATTCTTTGCTTCAACTTCTGCCGCCATTTGTACCCCAAAAGCTACAAAAGTGGTTCTTTTGTTCAAGATAATATTTAAGTCATTGCATCTTGTCCTTGAAGGGTTTCTATGACTTTTCTTCTTCAGCATGCAGGTATACGTCTTGTTTCTCTTTAGCAATGTTTTCTCTTCTAAACATCTTTGCAAACTACTTTATGTAATGAATGATGTATCCTGAGACCCCGGAAAGCTTCTGTACTATGTTTACTGTTCTTTAGTTAGAAATTTTCTGCAAGTGTCTTTCTATCTGCTCCCATAGTTTGCTGACCTCAGCTCACCTGTTGTGCTTCCTGTCCAAAACTTCAAACCTCCTCTAGGTTTAGATCTTCAGCTTTGCAAATTCAAGTGTATATACTGATGTTCAAGTCTGGGTCTTCTAAACATCTTCCCAATTCTCTGTCCTTATCTTCAAAAATTCTGTATCTAAAATATTTCATGAATAATTTAGGAATTTCTCCTCTGATTTTGATATTGTTAAAAAGGTTCATTTAGCTAAACACACACTAGTGCAACACCTGTTCAAAAAGTAAACATTTATTTCCTTTGTTAGTTAGCTGGTTTGCTTTTCTGACTGTTTTTGCTGTTAAACTGGTCTGGTCAGTCTAAGCTAGTATGGCTTTGACTTACTAAAGTATTGTTAAAGATGTTTTTGGCTTGTTTTACTTGTATTTGGTGACTTTACTTTCTCTTATAAAGACAAACATTTTTTCTTGAACTTTTTTTTTTTTTTCCAGTTAATAGTTACTATTCAGTAATCTTTCATGTTTTTGATGAGCTATTTTCTTAAGTCCCCATCTCTATGACTACAACTCTGTTTGTTGCATATTACTTAGTTTCCTCTGGAATGACTGGCAGTTTCATTTGACATTGATTAGAAGGTACTATAAAGTGCAGTAGTAATAAGTCATGGAAAGTTTTCGTATAAGTAAAAAATATATTAGCAAGCATTGCACGAAAGATCTTGTGGAGGATCTGTGTGTCTGTCTTTGGCAATTTGTTCATCAACTTCCTTACCTGCATGAGGCTGTTGCTGGTGGTATGGCACTCTGCTTAACACACCAAGGAGCACCATGGGGCTGTGCAGGTGTCCCAACCCCTCCAGTGAGGCCCCTCAAAGGTCAAAACAGTAAAGATAATGGAGTGAGCTGGCTTTGAAAGTATTAAAAAAGTGTTAACAGATTAGAGGCAAAAAAGTAGCTACTAATTTTCAGTGCTTAGTACAGACAAGGTAAAACTTAGTTTCATGTGCTAGAGTTCTCATTAATTTCAGCTGTGGGTGCAATTTCAAGGGGGGGGGGGGGGCAGAACTCAGCATTTTTATGTATAGAACAGTATGATATACCCTAGAATCTCAAATCTCACATGGTGCACACAAAAAACTTAGTGACCATGGGAGTGACTTGAGTTCTCTGAAACTCTAGAACAGATGTGAGACAGTCTGAATCTCCAAAGCAGCATTCAGATGACTCCTCCTTCCAATTCTATTTTCACCATTCTATAAAAAAGACTGAATTTCTAGCATTATGTGGACCTGTGGACAACCACAGCCTAATCATTTAATGCATACAAGCCTTCTGACTTCTACAATAAGATGGGCCCCTCTGCCACCCAGCATGACTCATTTAGGACTATTGAGTGCTCTGATTGAGGCAGGGAACCTATGACAACATGATGTTTTGGGTAATTTGAGTAATTAAGGGCTAGTTCATATTTGTGAGGTGACTAAAATAAAATTGCAAGCTTTTTTTAACACTTTTAACTTTGCAATGTTCTACTTTACAGTTATTAAGTGTTCACTTATAATGTTGCTTTTTCTACAGAATTAAAAAAAATGCAATAAATGTAACACTGTTCTTCTTTTTTTTTGTAATGAGAAAAACATCTTATTTGAGAATTTCCCAATTTATTAGTGTAGTGCGACAAGAAACAGACATTTTAATGCAAGTAACACATAGAATGTTCCATTTTAGTTTGCAAAGGAACAAATAACAAATTCAAATTTTCCCTAGTATTCTCAGAGACAAATAACTGAATTTACATTTAATTGGCTACTTAAATTATCTACCATATTGTCAAAAACAATCATATAGGAAAGAAGATAATTTTACTACTATTCACACATGTACAAAGGCATGTGAAGGATTTGGTGATACCTTAAGAAATGCTGACACATAAACTCTTAAACAGTTCAGATTCACATTTCCGCTTCTGTGCATTTCCTCATACCACGTGGTCCCAACCACATGCTAAGTTATTTAGTCAATATTGACATTATTTAGGATACTTATAGATGTTTAAATTGTTCTGTGATGAAGATTGTATATTCTGTGCCCTATTACCCTTTTTGTGACTTTATTAATAATGCTTCTTCACCTAAGAGAAGAGTTAAGAGGACATGCACGAGTTTTACCTGATGCAACAGAAGCCACATCACTATCAATGCACAAAGCCAGTGGCTTAGCTTTGGGTCAAAGGGACAGTCTGCTCTACTGGAATCAAATCCTGGTTTATGTGTTCTGCTGGAGAATGCTGTAAGTAACAGAGTGTTATTACACAAAAAGTTAACATTGCTTTAGATCCTAGACAAATCCCTCCTGCAAGCTTGCATGTGTTTTTAAAAGTATAGCTCCCAGAAAATAAAACCAAGTAAATGAGTCCCTGTTCCTTCAACAGATTATATGACGCAGTATAATTCAGATACAGCACTTAAAAAAGCTATCCAATTATATTGATAAAGCCACATCTCAAAGAAGTGTAGCTGTATGAAAACATTCCTTTCCAAGAAAAAAAAATATATTGTGACAATAACATCAATATCATTGGATAATTTACAACTTTATAAAGGTAAAGAAGTAGAAAAATATAGATGTAATAGGTTTGGTTTGTTTAACCGACAGGTCAGAAGTATTGGGTCCCACCTCCCACTTGTGATTGCCTTCACAGCATTTAATCTCTGATAACACTACTGCAGGTAGCACTCGTCTCCACTTGAGATAGTAAGACCTGAAATAGGTCTTTGAACAGAAACTTCAAGGATGCAGTGTTACTGAAGACTGCATTGTCTGCATCTGCAGCTAGGAGAGAAAGCAGGAGCAAAAGACCTTTAGTCTCAGGGTGTGAGACTAAAGGATGTGGATGCAACTCTGACTCTGCTTCTCATCTACCATTCAATAGTTCACTCCCTTTCTGTGCCTGTGTTTCCAAGCCTTTTGTAAACTCTTTGGGAAGGAGATACTGTCTCTTCCTGTTTTTTGTGGTTGTTGGGATTTTGGTTTTTGGTTTTCTTTTTTTTTTTTTTTTCCCCCCCCTGTGTTTTTCAAGTGCTAGAGCAATGCTATCCCAGTCTTATATCAGGTGTCTTTCTTTTACTGTAATATGATTTTTGTTAGAGTTACGAGAGTAACAAGTCAGACATGACTTACAAATAAAAATAAAGCAAACCTAGACTAAAGCTCCAGATTTGGTATCTCTTCCTTTCTCTCTGTGGTTAAAAAGGCTTTTGTAGTCTCCATTCTTCAAATTACATTTTATTGCCGCTGTTGTAAAAAGGTCCAATACTGGGAGCCTAAAACCTTGCTGAGCCATTAAGTCCCATGATACTCTAAACCTAATTGAACCCTCTCAGTGTTGTGATGAAATTAATGAATAACAATGATAAGTTTAAATATCATGATAATTATGTAAGTAGACATAATTTAATAATACAGTAGGTTATAAATATATTTTTATGTATATACATGGGGAAAAGCAAAAGTTTCATTAATAGGGTCATAAATAGGAAGGCAATTTGCATTTTGATTTTACTTTTCTGTAGGCATCAAAACTGTATTTGTGTGCAAAATTTTGTTTGGCTGAATTATTCTCAACAATCACATTGCTATCTTTCTCTGCCAAATACTTCAATGTTTACGATGGGGACTAATCAAGCTCAAGCTTGTCAAAATTCTTGTGAAAATAGACAGATCCCAGCTCCTGTGTAAAAATTTCCAAAATAAAAGTTCAATCCAAGCAAAGAATCAGTTTAAAACTCACTGGAGAAACAGGAAGTCTTTTGTTCCTACATCTGTTCTGACTGTTGTTTGGACTATAAGTCACTAAGAAATGTGACTTGCCAAAGCCCAGCCAATCTCTGGAAAAGTAACAGTTGTTGTATAGAATATGCTTGTATTGTCCTACTCCTTCTGAATCTGTTCAGGTAAAAACCTTTTCATGTACAATACACTCTTCTCAGAGAATTCCACTAAAGAACAAATGATCTTTGCTTCATAACTGGTTTAAATCATTTGAAGCCTGTAAACTTTGCTAGCAGTTCAAAAAGAATATGTGTTCCTCTCCATCACACCTATCTTGTCCAGTGTTGTGTTTGTCTGAATACTTTGACAATGCCTTATATGATACAGGAGCACACACACAGGTAGGGTATTTATCAGCACAACTAAGCAGAGGGTGCATGTGTTTATCCACTTGTAGGAATTCCCGCCCAAGAAAGAACCATCATAACAGTCAGAGGCACAAGCATAGCCTGGGAAAGAAATTTCACTTCTCGCATGCTTATCACTTCAATTTCATCAATGCATTTGACATTGGGAAATTAATTTTATTGGCTCTCTGTGTTCATCCTTTGAAAAGCCAATCCCGGTGTCAAAATAATAACTCAAATGGAGACAATTTCAAAAGATTTCTCACCAGGATTGCAAGCTTTCTTGCAAGGTGAAAAATCCTAATCTTTACTTCACTAATCCTAATCCCCATTTTACTGCAGATCTTTATCTTCTCATCTTTTAATCTGCAAGATTAAAATAACAAAAAGAAAAGAAAGTGACTCGTTTTTTCAGAGAAGAAAAAGGGTCAAAAGGTTTCAATTATAATCCTGACCTTATATTTAGTACCTTTTTTTACCATGAAGGTGGGAGTAAGAAAGGTTATGTACTCTAGTTTACATATTTTGTGTTGCTACAAAGATAAAGCTCCAATTTCTCCCATCAGTTCATCCATGTAAACCTTACTTACTTGAAGGAAGTAAATATTGACTTAGTGAATACGTAGGAGAATAAAGAAAGATTCCAGTTGTTTGTTGTTGTTATTGCTTGTTTTGTTTTTGTTTTGTTTTGCTTCATTGTTTTGCTTTGTTTTTGTTTTCCAAAGATGTGGAACTTGGAAGGTATTTACAGAAATCCCATTTCTTGAGACTCATGCAGCTGTGTCCTGTGGCTGCTTTGTTTTATGTCAATATGGCACGTGAGAGAGCTGTGGTTCATTTTTATGTCTCAGGTAGGTGCCTTCCAACAGCTGACTGCCAGTGCAGGGCTTGGAGGGGAGGGATTGTCCCAGTGGGAGTAGGGACCTTCAACCAAGCTATAAACATTTGGCAATGCCAGCAAGAAAAGGTAGAGACACAGTCACTGCTCACATGAGGTTGGCAGAGCAATGCATGGGTTTTGGCTCAAAATTTTACCTCAGTGCAGTCTGACAGTGTGTATCAGGGACATATAAAGACTCTGAAAGGCTCTGAAATTAAAATTATTTCCACAACTATACATATATATTGACTTTTGTCATGATTATAGCTGTGAAAGTGCCTCTTCTACAGAAAACGTCTCTAGACAGCTTCTAGATAGCTTCTCCTTTGTCCTTCAGTCATGAGCACAAGGGGTCAGAGACTCAGCAGATATTCAAACCTGTTTGGACATAAGAGTTATAATATATGCTGTACAATAAATAACACCCCCTGCTGTTTCCATACAAAGCTGCCACAAGCAACTTAGTGTGTCAAATGTTTCCACTCTGACTCTCAAGTTTTATGTCTTCCCATGCCATATCTTTAAATACTTCAATGCAGGATTTTCACATATTTATTTATTTATATTTTGTAACTATTACATTCCTTTTATGATTATGGGGTAATGAGTAATATTTCAGTCATCTAAATTCTAAAAACTGAACATTTCTGAAACAAATGCACTCTGTTCTATAAATTCCCTTCTTAGGTTTTCATTTGGTCAGATTCACAAAAGCTTAATGTCAGATTATTATTTCTGGCATTCAGTCACCAGCAAATAACATTTTACATTAAGATGTGATTCTCAGATACTAAATACCAGAAATAATTGATCATCATGACATTCCTTTGTGAATTTCAACTTTCATTTTTGTTCTGTTAACAGCAGATTTAGTCAGTTCCTTGTCCCAATTGCAATGTTACTTTAAACAGTGCTGCTGTTGCTATTATGCTTCCCAACAGAATACTCAGTATCAATACTTTCTTCTGAGCAATGCCAGAAAATTAGTACCATAAGTATCACCTTATTTTTCAGATCCCCTGAATTTGATCATGAGTTCCAGTAGTTCCTGTGAAAGCCCCGTTAGGCCTGAGATAGTTTAATTTCCAAACTCATTCTCTTTTTTTTTTTTTTTTTTTTATCCAGCTTATCAAATATGCTCTTGTCCCACCACACCTTCCAGACTTTCTATTTCAAGTATTTGATACTATAAGTTCAGTATGTACTGAGCAAGTAAGTAACAGCACTGACAAACAAACCTGAGCCAAATACATTAAAAATTATAGTGAGAGAACAAGAGTAGGTCTTATTTGAAGATGAAAACATAGTTAAACAGAAAGTATATATTGAGGAGTGGACTTAATAATTGTATATATTCAAAACTTGAAGAAGTATGCTTACATAATACTACAACAAAAAAGCTCTTGAGCAGTTGGTGGAAGAGAAGGCTGTGTTTTGCCTGTTGTGGTCCGTATATCAGTGCTGGAATTGGACATTAATTAGCACTTTATTTGCTGTTGTGCCCCTTTTCCTACAAATACTTCCTCTGGGGCCGTAACAGACATTTCCTGCTCTTTCATCTTCCTCTTTTCTCCCTAATGATTGAACTATTAGCCTCATGTACCTGTGACAGGCTGAATAGTAGCTACTTCTAGGAGAACCAAAGGGCTAAGCACATGCATGGAGAAAGGATATAATTCAACTAGGGGCAATGTTCCCAGACATGGAAGATAAAATATACCATGAAGGAAAAGGAAAAGGAAAATAGGTTAAAAAATAGGAAAAGGGAGAGGGAGAGGGAGAGAGAGAGGGAGAGGGAGAGGGAGAGGGAGAGGGAGAGGGAGAGGGAGAGGGAGAGGGAGAGGGAGAGGGAGAGGGAGAGGGAGAGGGAGAGGGAGAGGGAGAGGGAGAGGAAGAGGAAGAGGAAGAGGAAGAGGAAGAGGAAGAGGAAGAGGAAGAGGAAGAGGAAGAGGAAGAGGAAGAGGAAGAGGAAGAGGAAGAGGAAGAGGGAAAATCAAATGCTAATAGCATGCATCAAAATGCTGAACATAGATAAAACTTTCAGTTCCCTAATTTTCTGTCTTACAATAATGTAGCAGGGAACAGGGGTACTCTCACATATTGGGACACAATATATGTTAGAGTCAGCATGCAGCAGCCTGGTAAGTAAGGCAGAATCAAACTTGATTTAACATGTACCTGACTAAAACACATGCTCAGGTTTCAGCAACATTAATCAAAATTAAATCTTTGCTTAAATATATTGCTGGAGGAAATACATGGTGAAAGCAAAGGAATGATACTAACTAAATAAAAAGAATGACATTAACTAAAATCAGAGTGCTAATATTCCCCAATGTTTGACATCTACCTGATGCATGCTTTTGAAAGTTTTCCTAAACTGTCCTTTCCCCTCCCTACTTGAGCAATAGAGAGATATCTCCTCAAAGGATTGCATCCCTCTTTTCAGTGTACTCTGCAAGTGCTTTCATTATTTAAGTCTGTGAGTATATGGACTAAGCCCATTAAGATCATCTGGGCAACTGTTAGATGGTCAGATAAAAAGACACTTTTAGAACAGTTAGATATTTGTATATAATTGTTCCTTACTGTTATTTCATTTTGTCTACATGTCTCACAACAGTTTCTGTAGTTACTTGTGTGTGCCACTCACGTACTGTGTTGCCACCGTTCATACAAGTAAATCCCAAGATCTCCATCTTAGAGCAATTAACTTATTTAGTCAAACTCAGAAAAAAATGGAACAAAATGATCGTTCCCAGTTCTGCAGCTTCCCAGTTCAAATCTAAGTAGAACTACTAAAATAGAACAAAATGTGTATTTTGTCTTTGTTCTTGTGTATTCGTATGCTCTACACAAAAACCCTTGGAGGAATTTCAAGTAGGTGATTGCTGGTAATCATTTTGTTTAAATGTGCAAGGTTGCACAGGACCTCTGTCTACTAGGAAACAGAATGTTCTCACTCAATTATATTAGCAATCATTATCTCAATAGTGGAAACTTCCACAGTAAATAATACAGACTTTATATCGTATTTAAGAAGAAAAAGTGCACTCTTTAAAATCACTAGGGACAAAAAACAGTCAGGCTGGGGAAGATTTCCTGTTTCTTATCAGCAAGTAAAATTAAGCTATGGAGTTTTGGACGTAATACTGTGGTACACTATGGAAAATTAAAAAAGAAAAATACTGTTTTCTGTTAGATAGTGAAGGGAAAAGTTGGGATATTCTTGGAAGCATTATACTCATGTGTAATGCTATTTTCACATGCATATATATTACGACAAAACAAAAGCGTGTATTTTCAAAGGCAGAGTTTTTTCTTTTTACATAGCAAGATTTTTTTTTATTTCAGGTGTGATGCAATATAATTTCCAAATAAAGAGCAAGAGTCTTTGCACTATACAGTGAAATTCTGCAACAGGTCATTAACGATATCACCCATCTGAAATCTCTCAAGAGTGCAAATAAGGTTATTTTTCATTAAAGTTGTTGTTTAATCTTGTTAAATTCTTTTTTCTCTCTGAAATTCATTTGTAAAAAAATATATCCTTGCAGCTATAATCTGCTTATACTTAAGACTACATGCATCTGAAATTAAAAATTTGATGTGTATTTTAATAAATCATTTTTATTTTATTTTTTAATAATCTAAATTAATGCAAGTCTACATCAGAGTTTCTGCTGCTTTTCAGCTATGAATATCACAACCCTATTTTCCTTTTCATTGCTAGTTCCTGAGTATAGTGAGACAAAAATACCATAAGTGTTGTGAAAGGTTATTTTGTAATCTTCCTGTAATGCAAGTCAATTTTTGCTCACTATAGCTTATTGTTCTGTTTGATATATTTGTCATAATCATCATCATGAATATTTTCTTTAATCATCTAATCATCAAGGAAGAAAAAAAAAAAAAAAAAAAGAATTGTCTTCAATAATTCATTTTTTTCAATGTTTTCCTCTAACAAAGTAGAAAAGATGGAACATGGTTTTCACAATGCACATCTGTTATGTCATGTGAAAGCTGAAATGGGTAGAAAAAATTCCAAAGAACATCGTATTTATACTAACATCTTGCTACTGGACAGACTGGTTCTCACCAGTCTCTCATTATCAGAGAAGTTTTGACCATTCCCAATGACAATTGAGTACATTTATCAAATTTACTACAGTTTCTGTAGTTGCAATGGAGGAAAGTATCAAATTCTATCCTATGCAGTGAAAGGCTAACAATACAAAACTGTTGTGCTGGAATCAGCTTTAGTCAAATGGAGTTTATCATCACCAGGCTGATTGTCCTTGTATCCTCATATCTCATAGGTGCCAATCCTGCATAATTCATTGTAACCTGTGAAAAGGGAGCAGTGGGTTCATGGCTGTCAGTTTGTCACACTTTCTTGAGGGACAATATTTTTGTAACACTCAGTGATGGTTTGATAGTAGTTTAAGCAATCTTTCTGACCTGCAAAAATCAACGCTTGTTGGCTATCACCAGTCTTATGAGGTATAATAATGTAAAAAATCTTTTTTTCTTTCCTCTAGGAACTGAAAATTTCATTCAGTAGAGAGTAATCATTGTTTGATTGACACAAAGCACAATTTCTCTGTGTCTATTTCCCACTTTACTTCAGCTGCTTTTTTAAACTGAGCCCAAATAACAGGGTATTTCAAGTGAGTTATGAGGAATTTGATCAGTGTGTAGCTGGAAGCAAATTTGTGCACCAAAAGGGCTGGCAGGATGCTGGTCATAAGCCTGGAGTGATAAACTTGCTATTGTAATTTTATTTTTATATTCAGAGAGCAAATTAAAATAATCTTCTATCTGGATCAGTCAACAAGAGTAAAATATCTAAAAAATGCAGTTTTGTCTTGGTCTTTTTCTTCTTGTGATAGATGAATTAACTACAGCTATAACTATGATATAAATATATGTTGTAAACCTATATAACTTTATGAATGTAGATATGAATATGAATAAAATATAAATATTAAGTATATATAAATACAAATATATATTTTAAGATTCAAGCATATGTACACATACATCTTTTTATACGTATATATACAGATTTTTAAATCCACTTGGGGATCATCTCTTTATCTAAATAACACATGGAAACTTTTTTCCATTAAATTTACTTGAACCTGTATGCTTAAAAAAAATTGTAAAAAAAGTATTGTAGAGCAGAGAAGTGAAATGCACAGCCATCATTCAGTGTTTCCTGTCCGCCTTCCCTCCCCCATCATTCAAGTTCTTATTTTGGGATTGAAGGAGGTTGCGTTTCACTGGGTACTCATGCTACCTTGCCACTGCTGGGGAGAACAAACGGCATCCCAGCCTGTAAAACTGTACTTCCTAGCAACATGTTTGAAACTACAGCTGCCTGATATGGCTAATGAATTTTACAATCAAAAGCTAAAGTGAATTAGCTGTAGCAGATGTTTTTACTCTGGGAACTACCAGACCTTTCTGGCCGCTCATTTATCCTTCAAGAGGATAAAACTCTGCACTTCTATTATGTGTTGTCATTGGAGCATTGCACAACTTTATCAAACTTTTTATTCTGGAAACTGAATTAATTTTCTGCAAGGGTTTTTTTTTGTGTGGCTCTTTAATCACATTTACTGGGGAACATGTGTACTGTAAAGTTGGAGAGCCGATTATGGCTTCTAGAAAGGCCACTTTCAAAAGGAAGCTGCCCTCACTCCCGAGGCCTCCATTTGAAGGTCCTCAGGTTTTGTGAAGAGGAAAAAATTAATTACTATTTTAATAACGAAGCCAAGCCTGCTGAAAATCCTCTTAGAGAGTAGCAGGATGATGTAATGGCTAGCAGGAGGCATATTGAAAACAGTGACCACACAGCCTGCCCTTCACTCTCCTATTCACTCCCTGTAAGATGATACGGGCTGCTGGGTCACACATTAAGGAATTAAAAGCACAGCACTGCTGGCTGGGGGAGAGGGATGCAGAGGTAACACAGAGATAGGAGGTCGGCTAAAACTTAGCATCTGTTGTGTCCTTCTCTGTGAGCTCCTGGTGAACCTGTGGCTGGGAGGACTTGTTGCACCATCCCTGACCTGCTGCACAGACCCACCTGAGGGACAGCCGCCGTGAGGCGCCAACCCAAGGACAAGTCACTGCTCTCAGGGAGCTGGCTGGTCAACTTCTGCTTGAAACCACCATTCAGATGTTGCTGAAACCCTGTTGTGTAGATGATCAAAGAGCTTGATCATTGTCTTACCATAAACGAATCTCTCCCTCAGGTTTTGGAGGCACCCCTGCTGCAGCAAAGGACCTTTTTGCATGGGTTACTCTCAACCCTTGTGTAAAATAGCAGAAGTTACAGCATTAATCCAGGATGAGTCAAATCCTATGTGAGGCTACTCAGCACAGCATCTTCACCAAGCAAAGTCATTTCTCCCATGTTTTATGGGGCACTTTCCTGACTTTTCAACCTAAGTGTACATCTTTGCAGGACTCCTCGTGTCTCTCATCCTATGGAGGCAGAGACAGGGCTGAATGGCAACCCCCAAAGGGGATGCTGGAGGAAGCAGTGGTGAATAAAAACTCTTTATGCACTTCTGAAACCTTGAAGAACAAAAGCAGAGAATTAAAGCAAGGGGAACCCCAAATACTGCCTTCTCTTGGCTGTTGTTCAGCTACAACAGATTTGCAGGATTGTTGCTTTCTTTTTACAAAGTTTAATAAAAATGGGAATTAAAAATCACTGCATAAATGATTGACAAGAAGTGTATCAGAGTAGAAAAACAGATAAAAAATAAATATGCAATACATTTAAAATAATCAGAAAATGACTACATTCTTTTTCTTTTTTTTTTTTTCAACTTACGTTTCCCTCCTTGACATTACCTTTGATATCAGAAAAGATTAAAGATTATAAGGCACTGAAGTGAACCTCTCAGTTAGGATTATAAATTTTGTGATAGAGTAATTCTTTTGATATCAGCATTGTTTGTTTGTTTGTTTATGAATTACAAAGAAAAGCAGGTAAAAGTAAAACCCACATAAAATATAAATTATCATCGTGCAAGTTAATGCCAGCCTTAGGCTACAATAACTTTCATATTTTCTGATTCTGAAAATCTTTCTAGGCTATTTTAAAGGCAGCAGAATTGCTTGCTAATATGTAAGAGCTATGCTTCTGTAGGAACAGAGTAGCTTTTAGTCACAGAAGAAACTCAGAAAATCATGTTATAAATTTCAATTCTTATTCTCCGTCTTAACTTTTCATGCCTCTCCTTTCTAGGATGAAATATAACAATATTTGGTTGGTAGTATACCACTTACAATTTCAAAAGATAATGATTTTTTGTACTGCACCATCCTTTGCACAGGACTCTACTTCTGTTTGTATAATTCCATTGGTTACGGTGAAAAAGAGGCCTAAGGGTGAATTATTCACAGAGACCACAAACTGAACTGCAAAAATTGCCAGCTGGCACAATCTTGTCTTCATTTGTCTCTGAAAGCACTGTCAACATATTGGAGTCACACTTCACAGGTAGAGAAGACAAGGGCAAAAGAAAGAGTGTCAGGCAGAGGACTGCCCTGCTTCCTCCAAGAGGAGATCTCAAACATGCACATAATACTTGTGTCATCTGCTCTTCTCCTTCCGCTCATCCCACAGTAACCAGTTATTTTATTCAGCTATGTAACAGCAGCTTTTGGGGTATGGCAGTACCTACCAGCACCCTGGTTGCTGTCCTGTCTGCCCTGGATCCTGTCTGCTCCCACACTCAGAGAACACTTCCATGTGTCTTTGCTTTTTCCCTTTGGCTGCCAGGCTTCCCACCACTTCTGTGTTCATCTCAGGTCTTAGGAGCAGTTGTCTTTCCTCCTCCCCCATCCAAGTATGAGTCATCACATTTTCTTGTCAGTCTCCATCAATTAATTTATTTTCAAATCATTTACTCTGGTTCCAGATTCTTGTCCATCTGAAATTTTGCTCAGCCCACTAGGTAGAAGTCTTGCCATTCCGTCTGCTGGTTCCAGCAAGTGTACAGTACACACCATATGGGAACAGAATGACACCTAGGCATAGCTCTGGACCAAATATAAGTGGAAAATTGCTTTGGTGAGCAAAGCGTACAGTTGCTTTGAAGGAAATATTTCATGAGTCTTCGTAAAATTCACTTATTTACTTCAGTAAGTGGGAAGCTGAAGATGTTGTTTGGGTGTTTCAAACAAAAAATGGTTTGAAATGGAAAAATCTCAAAGTTGTTGCCTGATAATGTTTCAGCTAGAGATTCTTTTGATGGTGTTATAAAAATTTTAAAACTGAAACTAAAGCAAAAACTTCCTATTTTGTTAGAAACACTGTTTTCCACAACAAACTTTTCGTCTTCTAAATTTGGAGAACAAAAATCTGTGCTTCAGTACTCATCCATTTTCACCTTCCTGTTGTGCTTTAACCCAGATGGCAGCTAAGCAGCAGACAGGCGTTCGCTCACCCTCCCCACACTCCCCTCTCTGGGATGGGGGAGAGAATTTGAAAGAAATGAGAGCCTGTGGATTAAGATAGAGACAGTTTATTAGGACAGAAAATAACGGAAAATAATGATAATAATTGTAATAATACTACTAATAATAATGTGTACAAAACAAGTGATGCACAACGCAATTGCTCACCACCCGCTGATAGATGCCCAGCCAATCCCCAAGCAGCCAATAACCCCCCAGCCAGACAGACACCCCATATTAATTGTTCAGCATGACGTCCTGTGGTGTAGAATACCCCTTTGGCCAGTTTGGTATGATTCTATACCCTTCCATCTCCTGCTGCAACCCCAGCCTGCCCGCTGGCTGGACAGTGTGAGAAGTTGAAAAGTCCGTGGTTTAGTGTAAGCGCTGCTCTGCAACAATTAAAACATCAGTGTGATATCAACATTATTCTCATCCTAAATCCAAAGCACAGCACCATACCAGGTACTAGGTGGTGATTTAACTCTATCCTAGACAAAAGTAAGACACTGAGTTAGAGAAAAATATATGATAGACATGTAAGAGAGACATTTAATGTATTTGCCTGAGATGTAATCAGGAAAAAAAGTAGCAAATACCCTATGTTTCAAAGGAATTGAAAAAAAGGATGATTTTAACAACCACAGCAGAGAAATCTAACTTCTCCTTGCACAATAATAGAACAATAATGGAATAATAGAACAAATACTAAGCAATAAAATCATTAAACATGTAAAAGAAGATGAACCACACATTGTAAACAGCTTAATTTTATAAAGAGCAACATTCATCAGACAAACTTAATTCACCATTTGCTTGATTTACTACTTGTGGGGAAGGAGTGATTTTATTCTAGTTTTATTATGTGGAGAATATATGCACGTAATTATGAAGTTAGAAGACATGCCTGGCTGTTTGCTTTACAGAATGTAGCATCTGGCACTAATCTCACCAGAATGAAGAGGAGGTGCAGGAAAACAATTCCGTCTCCCATCTCTTTCTTTTTCTTTGGTGTTTGGTGTTTCATGGATCATGCTGAAGACATAAGAATTGCCCGGATCAGAACGCGTAAATTTTGTAGAGAAAGGGCAAGTGGTTAGAATTTAATGAAAAAAAGACACAGTGTGGGAGGGGAGGAGGGGGAGGTGGAAATGGGAATGACCTATATCTATCTACCACTGAAGAGAATTAAAATAAATAAATAATAAAACATATGGTAATAGTTGCAATAATGGAGCTAAACAAAGAATTGAGGTGAATATTACCTCTTTTAATGCTCACAAACCAAAACACCAACTTTGAGATCAATCCCAGAATTAGCTGCAATGAGAGTATGCTATGTAAAAGCTGAAAGAGTTGATATAGTGGAAAGCGAAACATTTTATCTCATGACCAGGCCACCTACATACAGTGCCACCGTAATTCCTCCTAGATGGTCAACATATGTTGCTGCTATCTTAAAACATCAGTAAGAGCTAGTGTTCATTCCTCTAAAGTCCCCCAGCTTCTTTTGAGGAAGATATGAGTCATTTAGAGCCCAGCATCACCTCACACTGAAAGGAGGTTAGGCACTGCACCTTCTGAAAAAGCTGGAGTAGTTAATATCCTCCATTCCAAAGAGTTGCAACATTAAATGAGAAGTGTTGGTAGAGACGCAGGCATCCTTCTTTCAGTGCGTTGGTTCAGGCTGCCATACAGCGAGTCAGAAGAGAGCATCTCTTAATCCTTGCCAAAACATCATCATGGAACTTATCTGCAAAGCTGAAGAGGTTCAAAGCCTCTTGATTTTGTACTCCAAACCACTTGCAGTGTTTTCGGCCAATGCAGTGTGAGAAACTCTAATAGGATGGTCTCTGCTGTTGTGTCCTTGCCAATGCCCAGCCAGTAACAGTTCTTCTGTCCAGTCAGAAGAACACATGCTGCAAGGAGAATGAGAATGAGGGGGGAAAGCAATTTAGGAATGAAGCTGGTGGTCTAAAAGAGACGAGATTATTTATCTGGCAAGAGACATTTAGAGGCAATCACTAATTCAACGTTTGCATCTGCAAGCAGGGTATCTCATCCCCTGTAACAGGGAAAATAAATAAATAAATAAAATAAAAAGGAAGCACTCATTTAGCTAATCACGCAGTTCTTTTCCTTTTACAAAACAATCTGCAAGAATAAGATTTGGAGTTTTATCTTCAGCATGTAGAGCTTTTAGAAAGTGTAAAAGGGAATTCTGTACAACCCTTTCCCTGTGATAAGCTAGAGTATTATGTAATCATAGAATCATAAAATCATATGCTACTTGCTTTACCAATTGGCTTTAAAAATGATATTTGTACGTGAGATGGAAGGATTCAGATAATAACTTCCCTTCTTTTATGGCAGAGCAGCCAAGCAATAGTGATTTAATTTGCTCTTAGGAAAGATCATATGAACATCTATTCTGCCCATGTAGTTCATTTTACAAAGCAATACACAGATGAAAGAGTGCAGCCCTGATACATTGAATCTTCTCTGAAGGGTATATTAAATCAGTGATCTCAAACACTGACGACAGCCATAAAACATGTTTTGGAGTGATACTGTGAACTACGTCACATAAAAGTGAATGCTTATGTGCATCAGAAACAAGATCATAGCTAAATCTGGGGCCATTCTTTTGCATTAGGTTGACTCCCATCAGTTAGGATATATGAGAAAAAAACATTTAAAAGGCAATAAGAGATTAAACATTTTTAGTATACTTAGCAAATCTTTAGCCTACAAAGTACTACTACTTTCAGAAAATAAAATACTACACTACATAGAATGAAAATTCAAATCAATTTGAAATTAACATTTTCCACCAAAATTACAAGATGTGTGTCACAAGCTTCCAGGCTTTCAGAACAGGTACTGTTGTTGGATGCTTTTCATAACAAAGAATATATACTACTTTGGCAACGGTATTAGTTTCTTTATGTTTTGAGGATCTTCTAATATTTCTGTGCTATTGGATACATTGATTAAAGGAAAAAATATATAAATAAATAAAATAAGAAGAAAAAGAAAACATAATGGCTATAAAACAAGCAAGTTTTATGTTGTAGATGCTGATTTTCTCCTCAGAGTATTGTGGATGCTTTGATGTTTAACATTTGTGAATGCCAACAACTATTAATGTATCAGAGTCTCAGTCATCCCCAATTAATATGTTTGATTTTCATAAATGCACACACTGTGAATATTAGTCTTACGTCAGTGTTAAAATTTGCAATTGAGGCCTGAGCTTGTGCTATTAAAAATAAATAAATAAATAAATAAATAGTTTTGAATTTGGACCCATAAATCATGCAGATGGTCACCTCTGCATTCTTGAAAAAAAAAATAATCATTGCATCAATGCTACTGTTTAACTTCTGAAGACACTTTTTTCCCCTCTTAAAAAGTTTAAGGCACTGGATTTTCCAGAACATAACTGTCTTTTGGGTTTAGGTTTGGGGGGAATGGGTTTGTTGTGTGGGGATTTTGTTTTTGTTTTTGTTTTTTGTTTTGCCTAGTTCTGAGATGAACTGTAAGTATGCCTCCTGGCTCCAGCAGTTTCTCACAGAGTGTTCCAGAATCCCACAAAACCATAGGCTAGCATGGGATTGTGCATTCGGGCATGGCGTTGATTGCATATATTGTATGTCCTTATTGAACAAACCTGAACAACAAGGCTGAGATACATGGTATCCCATTTTTCATAGAAAATTGCTTCCATTTGGCTTACTGAACTGAACACAAATTTATCTATAAAATCCCATGTAGAGTCTTCCACTTGTTTGCTGTTTTTTGTTGTTGTTGTTGTTTGTTTGTTTGTTTGTTTGTTTGTTTTCCTTTGGTGGTAGTGGTGGTGTGTGTGTTGTTTTGTTTCTTTAAACCTGCATGAAGGTAGATGTTATTCTCAACCTAACTCAGGCTGAGATGAAGAACAGGATAAAAAAAATACAAATACAGTGTTTGCATTGCTATTTGCATTGTAGGAAGGCAGTAAAAGAATAGTATTTAAAGTCTGAGTCACCAGTAATAATTTATCGAAGGTCAGTAGTGGCTGAATTTTTTCATCTTCATAAAATGATTTTGTGGCATCAATGCATTTTCCGGTGGACATGCGCCAGGTTACAGAAACTGTCATCACAAGCAGCATCCTTAAGGAGTATCAACTGATGGAGTGAAAAACTGAAAAGAGACCAAATTTTTTTTTTATATGGGATTGCCCTTCTAGGTCACTACTGGGACACTGGGGACACTCTGGCTTCTCATCAGTATAAGTTTCTCAGACTGTATTCTCAGTTATTTTAACATCTAACATGTCACAGTTTTTTAAACAGGGCCTTCTTCCATAAAGTGTGAGACAAAACTGCATCTGCAAAGAATGCTCAGAGGGTGCAGAGACGATATGAGTTAAATATTGCTATGTGTAATGATATGCCGTATGGTATAGTTAGGCTCACAGTGTTTCACTGGAATATATACTACATCATAATACTGTGTGTGCATGTTTGCTTTAGTAACAAAAATAAAATAAAATAAAATAAAATAAAATAAAATAAAATAAAATAAAATAAAATAAAATAAAATAAAATAAAAATATAATAAAGCCATAGTCACCAAGATGCCTGTTGAAGGAGAAATTGCAGTCTGAAAAATAACAAATGCCAAAAAACATGGGGTTTTGGAGGAGGGAAAGAGGCAAAAGAAAGCTTGGAGAGCTCAGTGGATCAGCTCCAGTGAAAAGGAGAGGGGAAGGTGGAACAGTATGGGTTTTTCATATTCTAGATTCTATGAAATGCTTGTAAGAATCCTTGCTAGAAAACCTAAGTAAGATTTTATATATATTTCTGATTATTAGGAATATGTGTATGCATAGGCTTCCATAGTAAACTGTATGCACATGTGGTGCATTTTTCACATGCTGTCAAAATCACAAAGGAAAAAATAAGCAAACATGCAAATTTCTTACTACAAGACCAACATTTTGCAACCAGCTATTTTAGCCAATGTTTTTTAAAGCTTTCATGATGCCAGTACAGAACAAGCCTTTTTGAAGGTGAGAGCACGAGAGGCTGCATGAATTAATTAATTAAATAAATAAATAAGACTTTATTTTTACCCAAGGACCAGATTCTGCAGCTGTCTTAGTTTTCGAATGCCTGATGAAGCTACTCTATAAAATATTTTTTTTGCCCCATTTTTATTAAGCTTTGCAAAAATAAAGTTTTTTTGGATAAGATAGCAGCAGGCCTGCAAACCTGCCACAGCTGAACAGCCAAGAGAAAGTGGTATTTGGGATTTCCCCTGCTTTGGCTCCCTGCTTGTGTTTGAGGTTTCATAAAGTACAAAAACAGCTTTTATCCAGGCAGACTGCTGTTTCCAAATGCCTTAAAGTACTAAACAGCTTTGCAATTTTCCTATTAATATCCTTTTGTTCAGGTCTGGGATTTGGGAATGTGAAAGAATATTGTCTGCATCCAGGTTAAAGTACAATGTTAATATACTATAGTGATGTCTGCAAGCAGACTCCAGCATTTTGAAAATAGTCAAATAATCTTAAATGGCTATTCCTAGCAACAAATCTTCACTCCAGCATGCAGCACAGCTCAGTCTTGTACTGCAGATGAAACACTAATGCAGCCTGAGCATCTTTAAAAACCATCAAAAGTAAGTTCTACCTCCCAGAAAAGTTTTACTCTGAGGGCTGTGTAGATAGAGCACTGTCTCTTTAACTGATTTTATTTTCCACTCTCTCTTTTTTTTTTTTTTTTTAGTTTAAAGATTACATTTAATATCTATTTCCCAGCAGTGTACAAACTGACATCATCTACTCATAAAAGCGGAATGCTTTGCTTTTTTAAGCTTCAAGCTGAATAACAAATTGCCACAGATGACAGCATAAAAGAATAACAGAATGGAATCAAAAGAAAATTCATTGTCAACAGAAACCCCCTGCTGAGGAATTTCAATTTCATATATCTAATTATCCCTGTCAGTTGGAAGAACTGACAAAAAGCATTCTTTGTTCTCTCTTTCTGCCTCCCGCATCTCACTCTCAATTAATTCCGGCATACAAATATGACTAATTGTCTTTGCAGTGCTCAAGAGCTCTGTATATAAATGTTCATGAACTGAAAATGATTTGGAGGGTATTCATGCTTCGATTTATGATATTTGAACACAATAGACATGCATAATTCAGGTGACCATGTTAGCACCCTCACAAGCCCTTATTACAGAGATTAGGCAGGATTCTCTCTTCACATCTTTTTTTCATATATATGCTTTGTGACAATAACTCACTTTGCACCTATTAAAAGAGGAAGCATTATATGTCTGCTGTGGCTTATTGAAATTGCCATGAACAAGATTACTAGCATTTAAATAACATAGAGGGGATGGCCAGAAAATATTAGGTACTTTCAAAAGCAAGACCAAATCATGATGAAGGTTAAAGTTGTTTTGTTTTGTTTTTAATCTTGACTTAATCATTTCAAGAAATCTTTAAGTGACAGAATTATCTTTGCTCATGTCCTATATTGACAAATAGTATAAGGGTAATTTTTGTATGATACTCTATATAAATATATATACAGATGCATGAACATGAAGAATGTGAAAGAAACAGCTAACTTTATTAGTTCTTCAATCTACGTGTTAAGGGTATTTCAAGGGAAAGGCTTTTTCATGATAAAAAGATTCATAATCTATTATTTTAGGATGTTATGTGGAACTTTGCTACCCTGGTTCATAATTAAGCCCCCTCAACTTGATCTATGTTTTGTGCTTCCATTACTATAATTGTTATAATCATATTACTTAAATAAATAAAAATAAAAATAAAAATAAAATAAATAAAATATAAATATAAATATAAATATAAATATAAATATAAATATAAATATAAATATACATATAAATATACATATAAATATACATATAAATATACATATAAATATAAAATAAAAAACACTTTCATATTGATACATCTGTGTTACCTATCAAAGCTTTCTCTCACAATAAGAGCTCTTTACCTACCTCAACAGCACAGCACCAGGCCTGGAAGGGCCTTGTCTAGGTGGGGGACTGAATTAGTCACAGAGCTGCAACAGTTACTACAGTGCTTTCCCATAATTACACTGGGTGTTTGGATTTATACAACAAAACACCAGTGCATAGAGGAGCCCAGCACAAATAAACCTCCAATTTTACTTAAAAATTTGTTTTATCAAAAGGCCATTTTTCCTGGTTGAATCTAAATTCTGGCATTTCCCATGAAGACAAGCAAGTTATGTGAGATGTTACAAGCAGGAGTGAAGCCTAAAGAAAGCAAGATAATTTGTTACCATGAGTAGTAAGGATACAAAAATAAAAATAAATAAATAAATAAATAAAAAGGCAAGTCTGCAAGAAAAAAATAAAGTGAAGTCTTATTATGTAACAGAAACCTGCCTAAAGGGTTCTTCATCCTGTAAGGACAGAGTAGAGTTTTGTAAGGCAAAGTTACGGTGGTTTATAGAGTTTCTGATGTTTTTCCTACCGTGTTCTGGTTTACATATCATGGTGGAAATTTCTTGCCTGCCCCCAGTATGATGTTTTTTTTTTTTAAGATTGTTTTAATTGAGATTATGTTAATTGCATTAATTGTGCAAAAAATCAAGATACAGAGGGAGATACTTTTTCCCAAGCATGTTATGAACCCATCCTGTAAAACTAAGGAGCTGTACAAAGTCCAGGTCTTCATTCCTGGTGTTGCTTTAAAAAGAACAATGACTGAGGTAGAGGCTTTACAGACACTTGCTTGTTTCCTGCATCCATACAAAACACTTAGAATCTTGTATGGAAAACCATGTAGCCAGTGCATAAATTTTTCCACGACACCCAGCAATTTATGTGCCCTTTGTATACAGTTTTCAACGGCAGCTGGCTCCCAGTGCTACACACAGAAAATGTCATGAGCTCAGCAAATAGAGTTTTCCATGTGAAGCAGCAGCACAGTGATTTATACACGAAGTCATCATTCACTGAACACCTACAAGAAGCATATGGATTGAGGAAAGTGCTCTCAGAGAAAGCAGAGGGTGGGTTTGGAAGATGAACAACTATTCAGCCTAAACTGAAGGATCAGGTAGAGTGTTCTGGAATACTGTCTCAAGAAATAAGTGCACTCTTTTTGTGAAATATTTACAAGTGATGAAAACAATAGTGCCAAATGATCTGTTCTACGAAGGCTTGAAAACAGCTATGAGTACTAATGTGTAAAAAAAGACCTGCAGATACAGTGACAACACCAATTTTGGCAATGTCTGTTGAAATTAGCATCCAGTTAGCCAGTGATTAATAAATAAAGCAAGCCTTTTGGTTTTGTTTGTTGTTTTCTTGTTTGTTTGTTTTCCTCTGCTGATACTCTCTAATCTCTCTATCTCCTTTCCTTTACTGATGTTGGTCAGTTTTTCTTACACATGCTGTAAACAACATTGTATGTTGGTTACCTGTGACTTAGTTGGAAATTGGAGCACTTAGATGCATATTCTTGCTTATCCTGCTCACTTTTTACTCATCACTTAGGCCAGTGTTGGATTGAGCCCTATTATTTAAAATACTGATTGCACTGAGAGTTCTTGCAGGGCTTTGGAGGATCAGTTCCTTTCATTGTAAGCAATATCTGGGGAGAAAAATAAATAAATAAATAAATAATAAAAAGCTTATTTCAATTTAGGCAGAAAAAATTATCTTAGGCTTCCCAGTGAGCAAATGAGATAAAAATATTTTTCAGGCTTTGTTTCAGTTTGATGTTGGTTTGGCCTACTAAAGAGGAAAATTTTCTGATTTTTTTTAATCTCATATTTGAATTTTGCCCATTCTGTTGTAGGTTGTCCAGGTAGCCACAAAGGGAATTACCATAGAAGCATCAGTTCCACCAAGAAAACAACACCCACATACTGTTGTGCCCATACAGATGCTCCTCAAGGTCAGTGAACTCGGCCTTCCTCACAGTATCCTTCTTCTGGTGTTATTAAGTATATAACCTCAGAACTAGTGGGAAACTAGCTCGGATTAATTTAGGAGATCTGAATAGGCAACTTCTGCTCCTGGCAAGAGCTCCCCAGAGGATAAGAGCGCTAGTTACCAAATAGAAAATATTGCATGTTTGCCAGATTCCATGAAAGATACTCAAATGGCTCAAATTTTAATCTCTGATACACACTTTTTAGTATCTGTGAAGCTGCACCACAGTTACATTACACAGTATTCAGTCTTTTGAATTGTTTTGGTTTTCCTTTTTTTTTTTTCCATTTAGAGAAACCAACATGGCATAAAGACAGAAGGTGTAAAGACTGAGACACTCCTTAATTTTTAAACAACTCTGTTGGGTTTTCATTTTGGTTTAATTCAATTTTGAACCTGCAGGTCTTCAAGAAGCCATACCTTCAAATTTCCAAACATTTACCACTTTCACTTTGATTTTGTATCTCTATAGATATAGCTAAGCTCTGTTTAGAAAAATGCTAAAACTAAAATACTCTAATGTTCTTATGAAGCTCTCCTTCTAATCTCAGCTGAAAATATATCTTTTCTGCCTTGACTATATCTGTTAATTTTGCTCTCCCTCTGCTATTATTTGTCTGTGTAACTGTAGTGCTTTACTCCTGCAAAGTGGTTTTGTGATGCACTTTAGACAAAAGACACTATACAAAATAAAGTATCGTTTTGTGCAATATGGCACATACATGTTTCTACATAAGCTTGACAGAGATCTCTCTTCTGTTACTTTCTAGTTTCTCCCCAGCCATTTTTCTTTGCAGCTTTTCCAGCTCCTTTTGCTGTTTAGGACACACTGGAAGAATGCATCAGTTATGATTAATAGGTAACTGGAAATTTGTTTGCTATCCAGAAAATGTCCTTTTCCTAGTCAAGATAATTTTAAACAAAAACGACATTACTGAGAGAGGTAAGGCTGCAAATTAACCCAGCCAAAATCTAGGTGCAAGCAATAAATAAAACACTACAAAATAAACATAAAACTACTTTGATTTTTATAAGCAATCAGAAGTGATTAATGCTTGGGAACTCTTCATTATATGAGCCTTTCTGTATCCTTGGTCAAATAAAGCAAGCAGGTGCAAGTCATAGGAGTTTCTGATTATTTATGGCTTTTAGATACTTTGTGGGTTGAGCTGGTGAGAAAAGTTTTATTCCACTCACATGAACAAAACACAACCAACTGTCTGGGCTGATTAAATTCACATTGTTGCATGAGCACATGGCAGGCAGGGGAAAAATTATGAAATCTCACCGCCTATGCCATGGCAACTGAGCAAACAGCTCATGGGAAGAATGTGAATAATAGAAAATAGCAATATTTCTCTTTGTATTTTCACACTTGACAGTTTTATCCCCACATCTGCCTGATGTCCAGTGAACAAGTAAAGTAGTTACTCTTATTCTCACTGATTTGGCTCATCCTTGGCTTACAGTTGTCTCAAGATGACTCATGTACATTTTAAACTTAGAGGAATATGAACCAATAAATATTTGGGCATTATATATTTGCATAGGGAAACCAAAGAAACAGGAATGCACTACTCATGAATAGTCTTTAAAATTGATTTTGTGCACTCATTCCAGATTTCAGTTTCAGTTTTCTGGACACAAAAAAAATAAATAAATAAAAAATAAAAAAAGCAGAAATCATTTTTCTGAACATGTTTCAAGTCAAATGCCAAACTCATTAAGGGTTATTCCAAAACAAACATGAAGTATGTTCAAAATCTTCTAGGCATCCACATTTTTGTTCCTTTAGCCAATGATATCTGTTATTATATACAAAGCTGACATCAGCTGTATTATTAAAAAGTTTTTTTGACAGATTCTGGTTGCACTTGTGTAAGAGAGTTGCAAAGATTCTTCCTTATATATTTAAAATATACACAGCTGGTTTTGCAGCATTCAGCATGATTTTTGATTATTCTTTTGCTGTATGTTTAATGGGAACTTTGTTCTACTGCAGCAAGACTTACATGTCTTCAGTGCTTTTGGAAAACTACATGCTAAAAGGGGATAGGAGATTTTGACCTCTGGTAGAAATTCCATTTTAAGTTGAAAATTCCTCTTAATACAGTTTGAACTACCTATGTACTCTATTTCAGGTGGCTTATTTTGGTCACTGTCAGAGATTAATATGGCAGGCCTGCATCTGGGATTCAGGGCTGACTGACAGGACCGTGCAGTATTTGTCACATCAGGTGTTATGCAGTTTCAGTTCTGCATTTGCAACTGATAGTTTTGACACTAAGAAATCAAACTTTAAGAAGGTTCTTGATTTATAATGGTGGTAAAAGAAGACACTTGTCTGCTATTTTTTATGTCCTAATTAATTTTGTTTTGTTTTGTTTTGTTTTTAAATATATTTTAAATCTGTTATTCCATGAGATTAGAAACCTGATTTATTTACCTAATTGTTCTCTTATTGTTGCAGGAGGTAAAATTAGTTCTTATGAGAATCTCAGTATGAAAAAAAAAAAAAAAAAAGAAAAGTGTACTGAGCTCTCTCTCACATCTGTAGTGTGACTTCAATTACATATTTGACCTTGTTGTAATTGTCCAAAAATTACTCTGTCTTCTGTGCTAGAAGCTAAATTTTGGGCAAGCAGGTCTTGAACCTGCATTCCCTCAATTGATGTAAAGGTCTTTGGGTGACTACATGTTGAGGATAATAAAGTAAAAGGAAAAAAAGAGACACTTGAAAACAGTGATGGTATATATTAAAAGAAAATATGTAAAGAAAGAATTATGTAAAAAAAAAATGCAAAGATTTTTTTTTCTATGAAGGATTATATTCATATAAACTGATTTTGGATTTGAGTATTTGAAACTTTGATATTAACTCATTTGACCAAGAGAGCATAATTACTTATTGAATATTCTTAATTTGAGACTTTGTTAGTATTTTAATTCTTATCACAAGTGTGCTGTTGAAAGGGTTTTCCTGGTGGTCCCCACTAATCAGGTTTCAAATTGTGGAGAGTGCAAATTTTATTGCTCTCAGATCACACTAAACTGAGGGATTCTAACAGGTCTGTGGAACCAGGTTAGTGGTATTCTGAAGAAAGTCACCCAAACACACACTGTGCATGTGGAGAACTCAGCAGTGACTGTATTGCTCTGCACATCTCCTATTGCCTTATTATTATAGACAAAGTCTCAGAACCTTAGAGGATTAACAAGATATCAATAGTTGATTTCACAGTTGTTAAATCAACCTTTACGTCACATAGGTTTTGTAGACTGCACAAGATTTTTTCTAGCAGGACTCATTGCTATGTACATTGCACAGAAGGCTAGTAAGAAATGTGTAAAGAACAATGTAGCTTTTATGACACCAATGACTACATTTTTTTAAGTGAGTATTTCCTTTGCTTTGGCTCATTTCTAGTTCTAGTACATCTGGTCAATCAGAAGGACTACCTGCCTCACCACATAGTTGTCACCTAGATTTTATGTTCTTATTTCCCGTCCACCTTGTTGGCAAACTATGACAGAAGAAAAGTGGAAGTTAGAAATATTTAAGAATGTGAAAAATATTTACAGAGAAAGTTCATACACAATGCTAACATCTTCCCTGAGCAGAATTTCTGTAAATCTGGAACTCTTATGGTCTTAATTATACAAGAATAAATCTGAGCTGAGAGCTAAAACATTTAACTCTACAATCTGAAGCCAAAGACTAAAAATAATTTCTGAAAATAAGAAATAATTGTGCAGAATGAAAGGAGGTGTACTTCTGGACTCGGCTCTGCTTGCATTGAGCCATAATGGAGTTCTGCTATTGATTCAATGAAAACAGGACCAAACCCTGTGTGCCACTTGTCCATATGAAATAATTTGAATGGGCTGAAGAGAAACACAATTGTAGAGACGGGGAATGAAAAACACCCACAACATTATACACCTTCAATTCACCAAGGAGAGCTTTTCTCATGAAGGGGTATATTATTCCCTTATGTGTATGTGGCTTCCATTACCAGTAATGGGAGTTGATCACACACAGAGAGGAGAATGGACTCCTCCGTCTGACATCTCACTGGCTGCCTGGTATAAAGCCAATAGACAATGCCAAGTTATTCTGATCAAGCTACTAATTGGAATCATATTGTATAATGCTGAAGTTTGTTTATTTTTATGAGAACATTAAAATTTCAGAAGAACTGTGTTTGGATCTCTCCTACTGCACGCATACATACTACAGGCAATCTCTTTTTTTACATGACATACACTGGTATGGCATACATGCCGTCTCTTTTGTATTTTGCTGTAGTGGTCTAGAGATGGCAGCATGTGAAATTATAGCCCCTGCTGTGTAATGTTTTTAATATGTACAAATGCACTGGCTGAATTAAAGGAACAGCATTGCTAGTTCAACCCAGCACTGACTTCTTTATCTATTAATTGTAATTAAATATAATTGAAAATATAAGTATGTTGTAAAGCCTGCTGGTCTGAACCTCCCCTCTTCTTTCCTCTCTTCTTCTCCCCACCCTCCAACATATCCAGTGTTGCCATGGTCCCTGCCTTCCAAAAGAAACCAGTGCGACACATTACTGGGCTTTTATGTCTAAAGTCTCAACACTGTTTGAACACTTGAATGACCACCACATTTAAGGGACTTGCCTGTACAAAATTGCAAGACCCTCTACAGACAAGGGAATAACACTGTCTCCAGTAAGGAATTGCACACTGAGAGTGAGAGACAGTTATCCTCAGCAGGCCAATGCAGGCAACAACTTCCACAAAAAACCTAGAGCACAGACAGCCCTCAGCTACTTGAATCCAGACTGACAAATAAATAAATAAATAAGTCCTTCTTTACCCAAGGATGACATTTTTTTATTTCATTGTAAAGTTTGACAGGAAACTTAAAAACTAGATGAGTCTAACCAAGGTGAATCTACCCTCTGTTTATCCTTGAAAGAACAATGCCTTATTAGAAATGAGGAATCTATTTCATGCCAGCTGCAACAACAACATTAAATAAGTAAATTAATATGCACTTTCACACCCTGTGTTTCGGGCTTTGCTTTTCACACTATTCAAATGTTAAAGGCCATGATAGGGGACACTGATGGGGACTTTTGCATATATTCTTTTGGTGTTTCACAAGAGCACAGACATGCTTGCCATTTTTACAAGAATGTTAAGTTTGTGTGTGTGAGAAGAAGAAGACTTGGATCTATTTAAATAACAGGCTAGAAGCACAACGTGTGCAATTTATTTGTTTGTGAAAATGTTGATCCAGTCTTTGTCTGTTTGCCTGCCTACAGACTGCCTGTGTTTTCTTCTATATTTCTGATAGAAAGGCATGGCATAGCTCTAAAAATGTAGTATACTTGTGCATCTTTTTTGTGTTAGAAGGAAATATTCACATGTAAGGTTCAGATCAATGCCAAAGAGGAAACACAGATGGGTGTACATGAACTAGTGAGAGAGAAAGTTTCCTTGGATAAGGCACACTTAAATTCACACTTTGACATTTTTCTTAAATCCAGATATTTCTTCATGTTTTAGCAAAATTTTACAAGATTGATAAAATAAAATCCAAATGAGGCATCATCATGCAAATATGAGGTGATTGAGCCTTATTTGAGTGTCTTTCTCTTTTGAAGTAATCTTTTGTCAAGGGTGGTTTGAAAGGATCTTCTAATGATTTTTGCATTTCCCAAAGGGATAAGCAAAATG